>NW_017306989.1:310576-322609 GCF_000935625.1 Nanorana parkeri
TATATATATATATATTTATATTTATATATTGTGAGATTTAGTTTCCAAGGGTAGCACATTAAGGTAGCGCATATATATATTACCATAAGTAAGTATATATATAAGTAAGTCAAGTAAAAAGTTGCAATCCTGCTAAAAATGGAAGCTGTGTGATGCATGTTGACTCAGAATTTGATCATTCCATCCTCTGAGATCCCAGTGAGTTCGGCACAGTACTTTGACTCTGTGGGGTCCCATAGGACTATGTATTTGTAATTACAGCAACTGCGGCACATGTAATCGTCCCTGGACCGGTCAATAAAGTATATTGATCAGTTTATGCACAAATAAGATTTTATAGATTCTGGGTTTTCAAGTAATGTACATCCTGCTTAGTTTGGGTAATTGTGTCAGATTTAATTAAACATTATTGTAAGTGAACTTGCTGTGAAGAGGCTTCCTGTGAAAAAATATTATAAGAAAGTGCCTAAAAAAAGGAACAGTCTGCATTGTCCATGGCTTCCAGTTGCCATCTCCTGTTCATCGTCTTTTCTGCAAGACAAAAACAGACCTGGATTGGTCGTATAGCCTAGAATAAGGTTACCAGATTTTCAAAATGAAATCCGTGGGCACCCTTCTGACCATACCCACTTGTAACCAGACCCATAAAGCCACACACACACACACCCATTTGTAGCCACAGACACAAAATGGCATCCCCCTTTTTAGCATGCCCTGAAACAATTGGCCACAGACTTCTGGAGGAGGAAGCAGAAAGACAAAGTGCCCTCGGCTCTATAAGGAGTGAAATAATGCGGCACGTGCAGGGCCCAACCCTGAGCATAGTCTACTATGGGTCAAGCATGTGTAACACACAGACTGCAGGGATCTTTTTTGTGTAATGCACAGACTTCAGGGGTTAAGAGTGCATAATGCACCGAGTGCAGGGGTCAGGAGTGTGTAACACAGAACACAGGGGTCAAGAGTTCCTGGAGCAGAGAGCAGGAATTAAGAGTATGTAACATACAGAGTGCAGGGGTCAGGAGTAGGTAACACATGAAATAAAGAGGTCAGGAGCAAGAAACACATGTAGTGCAGGGGTCATGAGCAGGTAATGCATTGAGTACAGGGGTCGTCAGTAGGTAATGCATGAAGTGCAGGGGTTATTAGTAGTGGACAACAGCAAATAACACAGTGTTCAGAGCTCAGTAGTAAGTAACGTAGGGTTCAGAAGTAACACAGAGTTCATGGATCAGTAGTAAGTAACGCAGGGATCAGGGGTCAGTATTAAGTAATGCAGGGTTCAGGGGTCAGTAGTAATGCAGGGTTCAGGGGTCAGTAGTAATGCAGGGTCCAGGGTCAGTAGTAAGTAACGCAGGGTTCAGGGGTTTGTAGTAAGTATTGCAGGGTTCAGGGGCCAGTAGTAAGTAACACAGGGTTCAGGGGTTTGTAGTAAGTATCTATCTCTCTCCTTCCTTTCTTTCTTTCTGTATCTATTATCTATCTATCTATCTATCTATCTATCTATCTATCTATCTATCTATCTATCTATCTATCTATCTATCTATCTATCTATCTGTCTATTATCTATCTCTCTCTTATCTATCTATGTATTTATCTATCTCCCTATCTCTATCTATCTATCTTCCCATGTAAAGAACCCACCATCTACCAAGTGAATATGGGAGTGAAGCTGACATTGTTTATCTGTATGTAGATCTAAGATATATTACACAAGCAATAGAAATGCAGCCTAAAGGGGAAATGTCTGATAAATTAAGTTTGCATATGAGAACATTTATAATCAACCTTCACACACACAGTCAGGCTCATATTACTCTCGATAAATTATATTCCAGTAATTATGCCCTTGAGCCCCACAGGTTGTTTTCCGTGACAACTCGTGGGACCTCCGATGGGTGTCGCAAGGCCAAACAAATAGGAGGACGGAAATGTCAATACCATTTGTGCAAAATTTGAATTGATTACGTCGCTCCCAGTTGTCCTATTTAAGGATTTTCAAGGAGAAATATCTTCCGAGGAGTCCTATTATCGAATCAGGAAGAATATCCAATAATTGGAGGCAGGTGTTTAATGGCAATTTTATACTAATTGGGGGACGTAGAAGGAAAGATCATAACTCGTCTTTTTTTTTATAAGGGGATTATATTACAATTGTTTCTAAAATACAAATTCATATAGTTGAAGTGTTCTATGTAAGCCAAGGCAGTGCCGGCCAAGGGACACAATGTGTCACTGCAAAGAGGAATTTAAAGGAAATGTACATAGGCTGGAATTACTTGACTCGTTCTTTTAAATACCAATGGCCTGGCTGTTTCTGCCATCAGTGCTTTTTGAGTCGCAGTGTTTGGCCCGGTGGTTGGATGCTCATGAACTTTGCATTATGGGAGGGCAAAATGAGAATGTCTATGTGCCCCATGTCCAAAGTTAATGGCATTTTCAAAAGGATGGCAGTTGCGGCACCTCATAGGAAGGTGGCAGGGAAGGCACGGGAATGTTTTTTTTACTTTGTATTTCTCTTCTCTTTTTTTTCTGATTCAACTCCTTCTTTATTAAAAAAAACAAAACCAAACAACAATACAGCCAATCACCTCTCTCCTTTTATTTTGAAACCAGCGTTAAAGCAAAGACACATTCTCTTGTTAGCCCCACCCATTGGGCAGGATGAGAATGTATACGACCCCATATGCAAAGTTGATGTATTTTTTAAATGGCGGTGGCTTAGGCAGCAGGCATTGGCTTTAATAGTATATATGCCTTATAGGAAGGTGGAAGGGAAGGGGGTATTTTTTTTTTTTGTTTCATTTTTTTGTTCCTCTTTTATTTCTTTAAGCTGATGGATTTTTTTTTTAACATGGTGACAGTTTAGGCAGCAGTCAGCAGATTTAATAGTATATACATCCTTTAGGAAGGTGGAAAGGAAGGGGGTATTTTTATTTTTTTTAAATGTTCTTCCTTATTTATGTTTTGATACAATTCATCCTTTCTCTAGAAAACAATTAAAACAATCAGCTTTTTCCTTTTTTTTCTAAACCCGTATTAAAGTGGAGACACATTCTCTTGTTAGCCCCCCCATCCATCCCACCATGCGAATGCATATGCAACATCCCATGAGAATGCATATGTGCCCCATCTTCAAAACTAATGGAATTTTCAACAGTGGTGGTGAAGGGGAGGCAGGGATTGAGGCAAAAGGCAGTAGCTTTAATGGTATATATACCTCAGAGCGGAAGAGGGGAAGGTTTTTTTTTTTTTTATTGTTTCACATTATTTGTTCCTCTTTTATCACTTGAAACATTTCCTTCTTTTCTTTTATCTAGAAAACAATTAAACCAATCAGCTCTCTACTTTTATTTGGAAACCAGTGTTAAAGCAAAAACATATTGAGTGGAATTTATCAAGACTAGAGCAGACACAATCTGGAGCAGCTGTGTATAGCAGCCAATCAATTTCTATCTTCAGTGTGTTCTGTTAAGATTTAAAAATGAAAGAGATCAGCTGATTGGTTGCTATGCACAGCTGCTCCAGATTGTGTCTGCTCTAGCTTTGATAAATTCCCCCCATTCTCTTCTTAGCCCTCCCCAACCCCACTGGGCAGGATGAGAATGCATATGCGCCCCATATCCAAAATTAATGATATTTTCAACAGGGTGGTGGTAATGAAGGGAGAATTGAGGGAGTAGACAGTAGCTTTAATAGTATATACACCTCATAGGAAGGAGAAAGGGGAGGGGGTAGTATTTATTTGTTTATTTTAGATCCTCTTTTATTTCTTGATACAATTCCTCCTTTATCTAGAAAACAATTCAACCAATCAGCTCTCTCTTTTTCTTTTTAAAGCAGTGTTAAAGTGAAGACACATTGGGGGGGAATTTGTTAAAACTGGAGCAGACAAAATCTGAAGCAGATTTGCACTGCAACCAACCAGCTTCTCTCTCTCATTTTCAAATCTTACCTGGGCAAACTGAAGAAAGATGCTGATTGGTTGCTATGGGCAACTGCTCCAGATTCTGTTTGCTCCAGTTTTGATAAATCCCCCCCTCTGAAGGAAATTTTTCAAAACTGGAGCAGAGAAAATCTGGAGCAGCTGTGCATGGCAACCAATCAGCTTCTCTCTTTCAAATCTTAACAAGCTTACACAAGGATAATGATCTTACTTCCTTCACCACATGGCATTGTTCAGGCATGGCGGTTGGCCACTAGCATTGCATCCTGGGAGAAAGAAAAGGAGGTCACATGATCCCCCATACCTGGAAGTACTGGGTATTTCTATGAACTTCAAAAGATGGATGGAATGGTGGGGGGAGCACGGGGAAGGTATAGCAGTCTGTTTATCTCAGACGCATTATTTCCCGTGTTTATCCAAGAAGCCACAAATAAGAAACTTCCTCACTTACGTCAAATACATTTGGTGAATATCATCAGATAAACTGCTAAATATTTCAGTCTTACCCGTCCTGAAATGAAACCGCTGCTATTTACAAGCGCTGAACATTTCCGAAACGCTGTACTATAATAATGACTTGCACAGGCTGGTGAGAGGAATTTTTCTGGCTTGGCATGAAAAGGTTTAATCTTGGAATGTTTCAGAAGTTATCTTAATAATTCTGCCAGAATAATGCGGGATTTGCATTTGAAATGACGCTTGCACCATTCGATTAGAAAAACCCATGACTCAGAAAGTTACATAACAAAATAAGCATCGTTGCTCTACATTTCATTTCTGAAACAAATTCCACCTTTGGGGAGGAAATGTTATACTTTTGCAGGTGTTACCATGACACTGATTGCATGACAAACAAAATTTATTTGCAGGATGCACCGTCTTGGTGTATATTTTAAGGGTAAAGATTGAAAATAAGCTCAATTTTTATCATTGAGCATTAAAGTTGTCATAGATGCCGGACTAGGGAATAAAATTACACTTTACAGATCCCTATACATTGGACTATTAAGCTATGAATAGATGAATATTTTACTGAAGGACCCGCTAAGTGCTATTTGCATCTAAACCACAAATGTAACATATTCCCAATGCCATTTCAGAAAAACAAGACTTTCAGAAAAGATTTATTTTGTTGAAAGCCCTCTAGTGGACATTCCATAGGAATATATGGAGAATGTAACTCAGAAAAGCAATGTGTGAAGTCCAGCTCATAGCACATCATTGGCTTTCATAGTAGGATACTGGGTCAGAATAATCATCAAAGAAACATTGTTAATTTATCCAAAAAGGGTGCCCCCATTCTCTGATACTCACTTTACCAGGGCTACCCCGCTGCTTCTTCCACTACCTCAGCTGGTGCTTATGGGTAGGGGTGCATATGACCTCCACTCATGTGATAGTGTTTGGGTCTATCAGCCAATCACTAGGCCTGAGCACTGTCACATGACAGGGGGAGTGAATAACCACTTTTCTTAGCGTTTGACACCTAGTCAACCAGTACTGGGGATTTTTGTGTCGTCTAAGACAGAGAAAGGAGTGGTGGGGAAGCACTGGCAAGGCGAGTATTAGTAGGTCAAGGAGGCACAGTAAGCATGTGTCTGTAGGCACTGGAGACAAATGGAAACTTTTCCCAATATAGTTATCAACCATGCATTTTTTGTTATTATCATACAAGAAATGGCATTCAATATAAACCTATTTATACATTATTACAAATTGTTAGGACATTTTTTTTCAACATTGGTCATCTCAGGATAGAAATGTTACTTGGGTGCCAAAGGTTGTGTGCCTACTGGTAGGATTGAGAGTGGGGCTAGGGGTTAATGTTTGGTGGGAGCATAGTTCCCCAAAAGGCCATCACAGAAAGAAATAAAGATCTAGCAGGGCAGCAAATCCCTAATCACGTCAACATAAACTAAAAAAAAATCTTGTATAGAGCTTTACTTTAAAGAATCCTAAATGGAAACTAGAATTTACTTTTAGTGCAATTTATCATAACATTTCCTTAAAAGAGAACTATGGGGTAACCTTTTTCCCCAAAATTCTCTTTAGGGTCACGGGACATATACTAATGTCCTTTCTTGACCCAATAGCCTGCCATATGCTGAGAGGGCCGCAGCCGGGACGGATCCTGACAATACTGACGAGATCCACACGCTGGCGGATTGACAGCGGTCTCTGCCTATCTAGAGGCAGAGCCAGCTATGCCCACCCCTTCCCATATCCGTTCCTCCGGTCAGCACTGGAGGATCAGAGAGGGGGAATCCCTGACTGTCAGTCATCACTCTCTGCATGAAGATATTCGGGAAGTGAATAAGCAGCATTATGTTTTCGCTCACTTCCCGATCAATAGAGCCGACGTGTGACAGTTTCAATGTCACACGTCGGATATAACTATGGGGATGAGTGTAATTCACTTACCCCATAGTTCTCCTATAAGATATTTTTTATGAGATTCATTTGTATATATTAAAATTCTCCCTGTAATGTTTATTTTGTATATCAGGGCATGTAATCGACATTCTCTTTAGCCCATCAAAAAGTAGTATTTCATTAATCAGTAAAGCTTTGTGAAATAATTGAGACCTCCTTGCCATAATTCCGGACTCTGTTTCTGTCTACCCAGGATTTTTGGGTGATCCCACCCACATTTTTGTGTTCCAGCTAGTCCATTTTCGTGTTCCAGCTAATTCCCCCGTTATAAAGGTATCACAGAGGAGTCTCAGTTGGGTTCCATATGCTGATAAAACCTTTAAGTTCTTGGATATTGAAAAGAACAGAAAATATTTTTCCCGTCTCTGTAAGATAAAGGATGTTGTCCACAAACCAACAAATTATTCCCATAAAAACTTTATTTAGTCACAATCAATGTGCTGTGACATTTCAGGCTTGCACTGAGTTCCCTTCATATAGTTGGTAAGGTTGAATAAAGACAGAGGTCCATCCAGTTCAACCTGCATCACTCAACAGTAGTGATGCCTGATGATGAGGACCTTGTGCAGCCCAGAAATGTCACAACATATTGATTGTGGCTACATAAAGTAATTTCTTGGTGTGTGGGCTATATCAGCAGTCTTTAGTAAAAAAAAAAAAAAGAACAGAATCTACCATCTGGATTTCTGGAGCAAACCAAGTGAACCAGCTCAGGAACCACATTTCATTCTACTTTATGGCTACCTAAATAGTGTTGCAAATAGAAAAATCTGAATTCTTACCTAAGTAAACAGTTACGTACCATACATGCATTGAAAAGGACATTTGGATTTGTTCCTTCACAAAGAAAGAACAGTTTCTGGCTAAATCACAGGTTAAGAGCCTCCAAATTGCTTTTACATCCATCACATTACCTGCAAGCTAAGAAACTATTTTTAAATTGAGGTAAAAGCAATTGTCGACTTTTTCAAGGGATGTCATTGGCGTTTTATGACTGGAATTTTCGTGATGATGAATTGTGCCCTCGGTGACAATTGTGATAAAACGAAATCAGTGTTTAACATTTCACAGTTCTTCCGCAATAAAAATATTCATGGATTTATTCTACGTGAGTAGAAAGCCGGTCTAGGGAAATGCAAACTTTAAAGAGATCGCTTTTCCAAATATTTGATGAGATTTGAGCTGAGGTGCCCCAAGTTATCCACGCTAAATGCTGCGTGAAAAAAATAAAAATAAAAACATGTACGGTATTAAAGTAAAGCTTTCAGTTCCCCAAGCATGTAACATGGTGGTACCTTATTAAGCTGCTCCATCAGCTGTTTTCAAACCAGTTCTCACCCCAAAACATGAAGGCTGAGCAGCTCTGTAACCGATGTGCTAAAATTGACTTTTAGTCAAAGCCACAATTTCTGTCTCTAACCCCTACCCCTGGCCAATGATGTATACAAATATCAATGGCATATGTCTGTCACAGTATGGACCACGGTGCCTTTGATGTGATTAATCACTTTCTCTACACTATGTGAGAGGCAAGATGGTGGCGCCCAATGGGGGGATAACTGGGTCTTAAGGGACGGACTGGAGCAGATTTTTTGCTTACTCATTATACAATGTTAAGGGGAATTTTCATGTTAAAATAATAAAGGTTACAATTGCCATTTATTTGCAGAATACTAATTCCCTGGCTCTCATCCTGACACTTTGACTTTAATACTATACAAGGAATTGACCTAGAACAAGTACTAAGAGTAGATCACGCATGTGCCAGGCCTGTGCCCATAACATACTGAAGTTTGACACTTTGGTGTTGATTTACCAAAAGCATAACGACTGTTCACTGTGCAAGGAAAACGTTCCCCTTAGCTTAGTGAATAAGATGTTGACTTCCATCATATAATCGCGTGCAAACAAAAATACAGTATTTTTCATCTTCTTGTGCGTAATTGGGTATACTTTGCAAAGTGCATTTTCAACTTATCCTCTGGACTAAGGGAAAGAGAGCAGTATATTTGCCTTTAGTAAATCAACCACTTTAGGTTGTTTTATAGGCTGAAAAAATCATATTTGGCAGATATTTCTCTAAACTTTGGAAAAGGAAAAGGTTGCATTAAAGAATAGTTTCTCTTACACATAAAGCGCACTTATCTTTTCTGTTTCCTTCCCCATGACCTAAGGCAACCCCCCCCCCAGGATGTATACTTTCTAGTATCCATGGCCACAAGCTAATGCAATGTTGGCAGCGTGCACCTGAAATATTGTGGCTGCATCTTTGGAGTCATTCCCCTTTATTGGTCCACATTCCAGACATCATTGCATAATAAATAGCTATAGATAAATATGCAAAGTTAACACCAGGTACCCCTACAAATTTTGTGTATCCCCCCACCACCTTTTTTCTGCTACATTATCTGACCGCATTGCTCATGCAGAATCTCATCACTGAGAGTAGAATCTCATTACTGAAAGGCGAGTAGAAAATATACATTTTATTCATAAGCAGCATTTGGACACCATTAATGGTAACTTTTTCCACAGAGGTAAGGTAATCTTTGCCCAAAGTGTCATATCAGGACACAATCACATCTCTGTGTGCACTCTCTGCCTCTCTGGAAATTTCCCGGTGAACTGTCTTGAGGGAAAAATTAATCAGCATGCCAACTAATATTGTTATGCCCTCCAGGCATCATGAATGTCTGCTCACTGCCTCTCCTGCCTACTTTAAAGGCTTAGGCATGCACATTCTGCCAATCTGAACATGCGTGTTTATGGACTGATCTTTGCAGCACATTTAACAGTCATGTAATGTCTATAGGTAGCTGAAAACCTAACCCCAGTCCCTCTGCCCACCTTCCCGAGTGCCCCCACTGGAGGCCATCCAACTGTATTGTATGCTTATTTTTAATACATACCTTTTCCAGATGTCTTCAGGTTGGTAATAGTGTAGTTGATCACCTGCACTCCATACAGCGATGTGACCTTGCAAGATGGTGGTGCTCGTAGTGATAGCACAGATGGTGTTGTATAGAACTCAAATCTGGATCGGATAATGACCATCACAGATATAATAGATCCTGGATCCTTTTTCAATTTATTGACTCATCATAACCATTTGTTATACACAGCCAATGTTTCAGGGCCACACAGGGTCCCTTCCTCAGGGCGACATAGTCACTGAGGAAGGGACCTTGCGAGGCCCCAAAACATTGGCTGTGTGTGACAAATGGTGACGATGATTCCAAATGAAAAAGGATCAAGGATCTATTATGTGTGTGATGGTCATTATTCGATCTACATTTTCAGGTTGGTCACATAGTTCCTCTTCTGATCTTCTCCAGTGGTAAGCAGTCCTTCATGAAGCAGAGAAAAGTGATAATGTGAATATGTCAGTGCTGCTCGCTGCATCATTCCATGTGAGTACACGACGCCCTGCACTTACTGGAAGTCCTCAGTCTTCTGGGTTGAATGATAATGAGTGAGGGAAAGTGTCGGGAAGGGGGTAAATCTTCTCCCATTGTGATCCTCAGCATCTGCGTCAATATTGTGCCTTTCAGAGCTTAAAAGGTGATGGAACCACAGCACACAGATGGTTTACACAGGCATCCAAAATACACCTGGAAGTGTTGGATGCTGAAGAGTCTAGCAGTGCCTCTAGATCTGAAAGAGAGCAAAAAAAAAAAGGCTATTGACAAGCATAAATGTAGTGTGCAGTGCTGTGCTTGTTTACATTTTTATATGGACAGTGTCTCTTTTTCAGGGGAAAGGTAGTTGTTTTACCCAGTACTGCAATTGAGTTGTTTTATGTGTTCAAAATGATGCAAAGTCTCTATTTAATGGCCACCTAGTCACCAATATATTCCCAACATCTCCCTTATACAGATATCTTTAATTCCTTATCTAAACCCAACAATCCCACTCTTTTATCACTCTACTGAGAAGCAGTTTGTGTCGTTATTTACATTTCACAAAGCTTTCATTAGTTTCAGAATTCTTATAAAACCGCAGCTGGAATTTCTGTATCGGGAATTACAGAACTTTTCAAGTCATTCTTATATACAGATATGTATGATTAAAATGTATGATTTATTCAAAGATTTCATTTAAAAGGTCATATTAGCAAATAATTATTTGGTAACATTTATATGTTTCTTTTTTTATATTTATATTTATGACTGCAAACCATTGGAATGTAATAATAATAATAATAATAATCACGTCTATTTCTATCATTTCTCTTTCTCTTTCTCTTTCCTTAGTTCTTGATGCATTTATCCATCTGTTTGCATATCTATTATAATAAATATATTTTTCTCTCTGTCTTTCTGCATTATTATTACAGGTATTTATATAGTGCCAAAAATGTATGCAGCTCTTTACATAGTGCACATTCACATCAGTCCCTACCCTCAAGGAGCTTACAATCTAAGGTCCCTATCTCACATGCGTACAAGGGCCAATTTAGACAGGAGCCAAAAAACCTTCCAGCATATCTGTGGTGTGTGGGAGGAAACCAGAGTATCCAGAGGAAACCCATGCAAGCAAGGGAGAACATGCAAACTGTGTGCATATAGTATCCTTACCAGGATTTGAACAAGGGACCCTCAATGCTGCAAAGTAGAAGTGCTGACCACTAAGTCAGTGTTCTGCCCCAGCATATGAATTTAAATAGGTATATACTGTATTTCTCTCATTCTTACAATCTCTGTATCTTTTTCTCTTCAGTATTTCTGTCTCTATCTCGCTCTTTTGTATAGATTGTTCTCCATGTTCTGTCATGTGTCCTAAAATGTCAGCAAAGATCACTTGTTTTATGCCCCCCATGAGCCTTTCGGATGTTTTATCTCAGAAGAGAATGCCGAGAATATGTTGGTTTCAGACAGGCCTTGTCTAACAGACACGCATTGAGGAATAGAAGTCAATAAATTCCTGTGAAGCTTCTCAATAGGTAGGAGATTTTACATATGAAATTAGCAAAAACAGGTGCCTCCATGTAACCACATAATAGCAAACTATTAATTGGAAAAAGAGTTTTATAGCATTCGGTCCCCGTTCACTCTACGAGTTTTTTTTGCCGCGTTTGCCACGTGTTGCCCAATGATTTCAATTGTTGCAGCAAATGTGACAAATGCAGCAAATTAGCTCATGTAGCATTTTCATTTTTTTCTTGTGCATGTTTGAGGCGTGTGGAAAAAACTTGCATTTTACCAGCCACATTTGGGGTGCCATTAAGGCTCCTTTCACATCTATGCATTGGGTGAACGTAATGCATCCAAAATGTTCAAAAAAGTGTGTTGCGCTTGTGCGCTTACTTGTTAATGGAACCCCAAATGCGTATAATAAGATGCACGTTTTTCCCACCTGTAGACACGCATCAAATGCTCACAAATGTGTGGTGGGAAAACACGGGATGTTTGCAGCTGAAAATGGTGCATAAGCTACTTTGCCACATTTGTCTTCTGGCACCCACTAAAATCAACAAGCAACGTGCAAAAACTGTGCACAAACACGCACGTTTCTTCATTGCATAGTGTGAGCGGGACTAACAAGTCATGGCACCACAAGTGCAATGAATGTTTTGAACGCATTGCATTAAAGCAATGCGAATGTGTGCCTGTAGCCTAACACCCAATAATATGATTTATTAAATTAAAGCTGTT
>NW_017306989.1:322623-356442 GCF_000935625.1 Nanorana parkeri
ACAGGCAGCACCAGGGAGAGAGTTGATGGAAGTAAGTGAAAGGATTTTTTTTTCTTTTTAGTTGCTGAATGGGTGGGAGGGCTCCACTTTGCACAGAGATTAGATCTAAGCTGATATCCTTTACATGCATGTCTAAAACACATTAAGGGTGCCAGGAGTTGTTTTCCTGCATTTTACATGCTTTGTGTTGTGTTGTGTTTCTTTGGACGATGAGTTGCATTTGAACTGCATTCAAGCAGGTCCAATGCAGTCTTTCCTGCTCCTTGAAATTCCGAGAACCATACATTGAAATTCCAAGAATCACACACACCACACACACACACACACACACACACACCATATAGTTTGTACCTGATGGACCTGTGTCTTTATTCAACCTCACCTACAATGTAACTATGTAATGCTTAGAAGTTAGCTCTTCTGCCTTGCTGCACTGGGATCCACTATTTTTGTCCTTGTCAGGAAACTAGCTGCATGAAGTTTGCATGTTCTCCCTGTGCTTGGGTGGGTTTTCTCTGGGTTCTCTATTTTCTTTCCATACTCCAAAGACATGCTGGAAGGTTAATTGGCTCCTGTCTAAATTGGCCCTAGTTTGCGTGTTCAATAATGATCTTATATTGTAAGCCCCTTGAGGGCAGGGACTGATGTGAATGCGCAGTATGCAAAGCACTATTTCTTGGTTCTATATAGATACCTGTAATATTAATAATAATAATCATAAAAATGATTTGTACTTAATTAGCAACATTTGAAAAAAATGACCATTAACATGAGAACTACGAAAACACTTTTTAGGCTAGGTTCACACCTATGCGATTTATCACGCGGATAGAGTTGCGCAATGTCGCGCAAAACGCAGATAAGTCAATGGAGGCTGTTCACACTTTTGCAGTTTGTCACGTGGACGAAATTGCCTGCTGTGCAAAAAGGTGCGGGAGCTATTTTCGGGAGGTTGTCGTGCGGCTTTGGCCCTATAGACATCTCTATGCGGTTGTCGCATGTTTTCGTTTGCGCAATTGTGCTTTGAAAACTGTGCGGTGCTTTGAAAACGTGCGACAGCTGCGTGAAAACAGCTCGCCAGCTCAATTGCCTAGGTGTGAACCTAGCCTTAGACTATACTCAATAAAATGTTTAAAACACAACATCATTGGGAGGTATAGCAGCAATTCCTTCAATAAATCACCACCTTTATGTGAACAGAACAAGCGTAACATTCTGAAAAAGAAAAGGCATAAAAAAAGGAAACACTAGAAGCCCCAAAACAATGATTGATGCAAGCAACAATCGCTAGAAAACGTTGGTCCTATCGATAAATGTCTTTATGTAGTGAAACATTATATCTAACAGTTCAAAAATGATTTGAAAAATATTTTCCAATTGCCGATGAATAATACATGGTCAGAAATGGCACCGGCACAATGCTACAGAAACGGCAATAGCCTTCGGAAAGAGAGAGATTTACTTTATGTTATTGTTTCAAAGCAACAAATGTTGCCTTCCCTTTTATTGTATCATCTTTTACGAACCCCTGCAGGAAATCAGGAGAATGATGATGCTGATACATTGCTACAACGCACATATTCTATTTGACAAGATCTATGAGTGTGAGCTATGAAGCAGCGTGTTTCACAATCCCAGTTATACGTTATCTCATCTTTGCTTCTGTCAGTTTGCTGGAGAGATTACTCTTCAAAGGACATAAACATTAGGGGGGGATATTTGTAAAGATTGAACAGGCTGAAAACTGCAATTTCTGGACTTTTTAAAAAGTAGGACATTTTGGGGGCAAATTGTATTCTTTTAAAGATGTAAAATAATGACTCAATTTCTTTTTAGTTTCAAAAAAGTTTATTGTCATTTTTCATAAAGGTCAAGTAATTGGTACATATTACGCTCGAACATCAAGTGCATGAATGTTTAAATGACTCAATTTTTAACAATGTGATATAAATAATATGAATAAAGGTCCCATTTAGTTGCCGTTCACACTATAAGGCTGAATTACAATGGAAAGTGGATGCAGTGAAGGTGTGTGTAAGTCTACACCCTGGACTGTGTCTTACAGACCATTCATAAAATGCAGGTGATGATATGGAACCCTATGGAGTTTACACTGCTCAACGCAGCAGAGAGAACTCTTTGTAGGAGTGGACAGTCACATTACTTTCATAAGTGACATGATGGGGCTGTCCTCCCATTTTTTTTCGTCATTCATGTTTTTTTTTTTTGCTTTCTGTTAGCTTTGGAGGCCAAAGCTCTAGTTGTTAAATGGACCTTCCAGGCTGCTGCTCTGATTAAGGAATTATAGCAAGGACCCCATGCTTTTTTTTTTAGATTTTTTGGAGTTGGGGTCCCCTCTAAAATTCCTACCAGACCTAAAGGGTCTGGTATGACCTTTGAGGGGAACCCCACACTTTTGTTTTCTCACACTTTGCTGCAACGACAATTTGTTCGCAATTACTACCGCATCTGAAATCCAAAATTTCAGAAATAATCCAAAATTTCTGAAATCCAGAAATTTGAAGTCCAAATCCGAATCCCGAACCAAATTGACATTGGGACCCGAATCCAGAAAAACAAAATAATGGAATATCCAAAATGAAACAAACTTGTTGCCGGCTTACAAGTCTACCAATTAAACTTCCAGCATGTCTTAGGAGAGTGGGAGGAAATCAGAGCACCTATAGGAAGCCGACGCAAGCACATCTAAATCCCATGTCCTGTATCCCAATATTGTCCTGACCAGGATTTGAACCAGGGACCCCCCAGTACTGCAAAGCAAAAGTGCTAACCACAAAGCCACTGCTCTACCCACAATGCAAGTCTTTTGGGAGACAACACACGAAGCTTGCTCAGTTTAAATCAAACTATAGAATTGTGTCCTACTGAGTTTTTATAGTGTTGCTGCTGTAAATGATAGAGTGATACTGCATGTCTTGTATATTTTTCCAGATCGTTTTATGAGAAAAAATATACACACTGAGCATGGTAACAGTATCTAAAAAAGCCATATAAGAAAACACTGCTGTATTTTTAGAACATAAATAAATAAATAAAGCTAGCTCTGCCTTTCTGTAAGAAGAACACTATAATCCAGAGGAGGAAAACATACAATTTTACCAATGCAGCTGGTAGCACAAAAATCAGTCTACCATTGGAGCGTGTTTGTTTTTAAAGGAAATCTGAATTTACTTGTTTATTTATAAATAGCTATAAACATGAGAAAACACATCATGCCGGCTTAGCCCTCTGTCTCTTAAAGAACAACTCTGTGTTCGTGGTGCGGTCGCACAGGCTGCACCGGCAGTAGTTCCGCCACTAGTCTAATGCAATATAATCTAAGTTGCCCTGCAGTATCTTTAATGGGGCCTATTCATACCTAAGTCCATAAAGTAGGCGGCTTTTATGCCTCACAGAGACCCACAGCAAAAATGTGATGGGGACCCCCTTGACAGCCTCTCTCTGAGCTGTGAGTACTACTGATGTTAAGATCCCACATCTGAAATCATCTCTGCACTGTAGACTTTAACTTCAACCCTTAATGATACAGTGCTGTATTATCTTCACATGTTCTATTATTAATTTGCCTCAAACAACCTAATGGGCCCCCTTCCACCCCAAGCCCCAAAGCAACTGTATGGGCTACTATGGCTAAAGCTAAAAGAGAACTATGGGGTAACTTTTTTTTTCCATAGTTCTTTTTAGGGTCATGGGAGAACATATACTAACCTCCTCTCATGTCTCAAAACTCAGTATATAGCTCGCTATTGCGCACTATATGCTGAGAGCACCGCAGCTGAAAACAGATCCAGACAATACTGTCGAGATCCACCCCGCTGGATGATTGACAGCGAGCTCTGCCTATCTAGAGGCAGAGCCAGATGTGGCTGCCCCCTCCCCGGTCCGTCCCTCCTGTCAGCGCTGGAGGATTGGAGAGGAGAGGTGTGGGGGGGAATCCCTGCTTGGAGATGAACAGGAAGTGAGCGAGCGGCGGTAAGTTTTTGCTCACTTCCCGATCAATAGAGCCGACATGTGACAGTTTCAATGTCACATGTCAGCTCTAACTATGGGAATGAGTGTAATTCACTCACCCTATACTTCTCCTTTAAGCCACTGCTCTTATGAGATACACCTTAGATTAGGTCCTGGGGCTAAGTAAATGATCCTGACCAGATAATAAATTATTTCTTGATAACAAGACATGCAGACTAGTAGCTCTTTGCTTGTTTTGCAAATCCATATCAAAAGGCATTAAATCATATCCTCTATTTACACATATTGGAACCTGGAGATTGATTATTTTCACTTTATAACTTAATTATAAGAATTCTACAGTCTATCCCATTCGGTCTCCCTCTGAGGGAGATATGAGTAACTATGTGCACTCTCATATTAGAGCTGTTTTTCAACCGATAGACCCCGAGGAGGAATGTTTGTTGATGTTCAATGACGTCTGTTGTCTATTAATGTCCTGAAGAATTTATGGCTACAATACACTCAGGTAATAAGTACAAATAGTGATTTGTATTTCTCCTGCGTTACTCTAAATATATAATGGTTTGGGTTCATTGCTGATTATTTTTAGCTTTAACATTTAAAGGTTTTGAAACCAATTGTTTTATCTTTTTTTTTTCTACTATTAATCTGAATCGTATGTAAAAAATAACAAACATTTAAAGTATACGAAAACCCACTTTACTAAAATCCCATATAAGCTTAAACATGTTAGTGTCGTGTCAAAAGTCAAGTTTAGTATTTTAAAATCTGCTTCTTTTATTTAGATAAAAACATGGGGAAACAGTCATAAAAGTCTTTGTTCAGACACCTCCTGTTATAGGTTGATAAGGCTCGGTCTTTGTCTCCTAATTGCTCTCCTGTGTTGTCACTCTACCCCAAGTGCTTTTGATAGAAAAGCACATGAGTGGCCGTTTCACAACACGTTACTCAGGCATGGTCAACTGTTGTCAGCATTAGGAAATTCACTCTGAGAAATAAAATGCAGCCATGTAAATAGGAGGTGGATGCAATGAGGCTGCAGGAGATAAGCATCACCTGAAAGCAGAAAGGAATGAAAAAATTCAAGGAGAACTATTTGGAGAGTAAAAATGTACTGTTCGCAATAGTTAGAGCCGACGTGCGACACTGCAGGTGCAGATCGCTCAGCTCACAGCTTCTCCCTGCAGAGAGTGGTGACTGTCACTTACCATTCCCCGCGGGGATTCTCCCCTCCCCTCTATACCTCCAGTGCTCATTGGAGGGACAGAGAAGGGAAGAGGGGGCGGGCACAGCTGGCTCTGGCTCTAGAGAGGCAGAGTCAGCTGTCAGTCAGGCAGTGGGGTGGATCCCGACAATATTGTTGGGATCTTTCCCAGCTTCAGTGCAGCTCTGTACATTAGTAAATACACTCCTGTGATCCAAAAGAGAACTAAAGCCAACAAAAAAAAGGTTTGGCTATAGTTCTCTTTTAAAACCTACTTGATGAAAATATAAAAAAATAAAAATAAATAAATATATACATTGATACACAATGCTTTGGCCAACTAAATGTCAGTCAGTTAGGGTTTACCTATACTTTAATACAAGGTGCACCCATAATACACAATGCATAGTGGATTATGGGTTATAAGAGCACAGCAGAATCTGCTTGCCTTCAGACTCTTTCTCTCTCCTCCTCTCTCTCTGTGTATTTGTTTCGCGCTAAATAAAACGTTTGGTGTCCTGTCTGAACAGAGTGGGCAAAGAGGAGGAACTCCTTCATGATCTCATTCAGCTATGCATATCAATTTCAGTTTGAGCTATTGAGCTCTATAAACAGCAGGGCCTTTTCAACAAAGCAGCTAAGATAAGTTAAACATGTGAGCCTGGAGCTATGCTTCCTTGACAATATTCAGTTTCAATGTTTCATTTTCATCTGTCCATTTTGTGTTTCTTACTGTTGAGTTTGATCATTCAGTGACAGGAATAGATTTTGCAATTTTCTAAGGCCAAAAGTCTCTATATATGCTGTGTAGCTCTATTAGAGTTGTTCTCTTAATCAGTACTGAAACCCTTTCAGTTTGCTCATTTTTTAACCTCATCAATCAAGCCAAAAATATAAATGTTACATGTTTGCAGAAAGATCTTTTATTAGAAAGATTGCTCAACAAGCATCCTGGGCTTGCACGGCTTGCCTCCATCTTATCTTTGTATGTAGCCTTGATAGTTACCCCTCAAATTATGTCTGACCTTGATTTGGCCTACTTACATTAATTTTCCTTGGTTGATAAGGTAATTATGGCACCTATGAGAAACCTTTTATGACACAATGTTCCTAAACAGCTCCTGACATATGAAGAAGTCTTTAGCTTTTAGAGATGTTTTGTTTTTATGAGGTGCTTGGAAAAAGATTTAGCCATAAAGCGTCAAATGGGGTCTTGATGAAATAACCTTCTTTCTTTCCATTCATATGTCTTTTAGATGTCCCTAAGATACATATCTAAGGATCGTAATGATAATGTATCTTATATACCTGAGCCACGGTCTTTCCTTCTTTCTCTTTTCTCCTCTTTCTTCTTTTTTATTTATTGCTTATAATCCTAGTTGGCATATACTTGAAATTTATTAAAATATGCTTATTCCCTTCTGATTTGAGATTTTAGAATTGTTTTTTTGTATGTAATAGATTTTGTGCGATTTGTCACCTTGTGATTGTGAAATTAATAAAAAATTAACTCAAAAAAACAATAAGACCCCTTGCTGTTTAGTTGATTGGAATAGATTATATCTGGATCTCAAGTATAAAAATAGACAGCAGAAAAACACACAAGCACACAATGGCTATTCCTATCACTTGTGATATACTTTTTTTCTACACTTTATAAATAGAAGACTCAGTATTAGAAGTAGAAGACTGGTTGACTACCAGACTGTGAGACCTTTCTATGGTGAATAATAATAGCGGGTTACCTATATCTCTAAATCCCTTATGCCTTAGCTGCAGCCTGGGGGCCATATGTGGCTCTTTGGCACTTATTGTGCAACCCTTGGAGACCCAGCAGACAGCTGAGCCAGTGAAGGAAAAATATTCTTTATACCAGGTCCTAGCAGTTAAATGTATTTGTTTATATCTTTCACTCTTTATCTTTCTGTGTTGTTCGTCCCATTTTTCTTTTTATGCTTTTTTTTTTCTGCGGATCTGTTATAATATAAATAATAATATAATACATCATGCTGTGGTGCAAGAAGTTATTAAATGGACTGGAGCAAAAATATGGAAGCATGGATTTGTAAAAAAGCCGTGATCTCTAGTAGTCTCATGTCAAAGACTAATGAAATATGTAGACACCGGAACTTCAAATAGCAAATCAAATGTCTGTTTATTGACGTATGAGCAGCATAATGTGACACACTCAATGCAACATTTTGGGGTCTCACAGGATCCCCTTCATCAGGCAGATTCCCTTCGGTTGCCAACCGTCGACAGCTGCAGCACCAACCTTCAATATCTTTGAAACAGCGGTTTCGGGTGCGATGGGTTCATGGACTTTACCTTCATGTCAAAGACTGTCTCCTGTTCCCAGTCTTCAATAGTTCAGTTTTGGGCACCAGGTCATAAAAACAGTGTTTTGGAACTGTAGTGGGTACAGAGAAGGACAACTAAACTCATAAGAGGCATGGAGGAACTCAGCTGTGAGGAATGATTAGATTAACTGAATTTGTTCTCTCTGGAGAAGAATCGTTTGAGGGGGGATATAATCACAATGTATAAATACATAAATGGTCCATATAGTGAACTTGGTGCAAAATGATTCACTTTAAGTTCCCAGGAAAGGACAAGGGGACACTGTTTGCATCTGGAGGAGAAGAGGTCTAACCTAAGGCTTCTAACCTAAGGCTTCTTCACAGTAGGAGCTGTGAAAATGTGAATTGGGCTTCCTGAGGAATTAGTTCTAGCGAGCTCAGTTAATTGTTTTTAATAAATCTGGATGTATTCCTAAATGCGCAGAATACAACCAGATATTATATAAAAGTAGGAACACCAGAGATTGTTGATCCAGGGAGTATCCGATTCCCTTATAGGATCAGGAAGACATTTTTACCCCGTTAGAGCAAATTGAACCAGACTCTGTAGGATTTTTGTTTTCCTTCCTCTGGGTTATTTGTTGGTATTCGTGGGAATAGAGTTCTGTTTATGGATGTTTTTATATTCTTTTTTGTTTGGTTGAACTTGATGGACCTGTGCCTTTTATTTAACCTGACTAACTATGTAACTCCTAGAGCAGGGTAACAGCCTTTGACCAGCCATGGTCCTTACTAGGGATGTCTAGATACCAGTTCCGAAACTTGGCATTTTCATGAGAACTACCAGGGTTGTAGTGGTTGCAGCTGGGACCTGGCTCTGGCGCTCCACCACTGTCCTGAAATCATTAGTCAATATTGTTTTAGAAAAACTGTCACATGACAATAAACAAAAATGTATCAGTACTTGTATCTGTGAGTAATTGGGCAAGTATCTCTACTTGTACTTGGAAAAATTGTATCGGTGCATCACTTATCTATATTTATTAACCTCTTGCCGTCCGCCCGTAGTAAAAAAACGGACGGACGGCACTGCAGCATCTGCGGGTTGCCGTCTCCAGACGGCAATTTTTTCTGATATTGCATTAAAAAAGAGATGTACAAATCCCAGGGGCTCCGTGTGCTCCTTACAAATGACAGCTGCCTCCTAACATTTGAATTTTTCTATAGTCTAGTCTTGGAGCTGAAAAGTATCTGTACTTGTACTTGTACCGAGTACAGTACTTGGTATCTGGACATCCCTAGTCCTTATTTGTACTTGATGATGTCCGTGAGAGTGGTAGCGGCACTATAATATTCTTCTATTTTCTGGGGTGGGTGGGGGAAGAACAAATTACATTTTTTCTACCACTGCTTGGGGTTAGCTTTTCACCTAACATTCATTGTCTTCTGCAAGTTTGTTTTTCTTTAGTTGTCTACATCGGTAAAGTACATTTGCAGTATCAAATATGCACGGCCTAATTTCTAATAGAGTGCCAGTGTTCTCAATGTGATCCTTAGCACCTCATCTTAATAGCTTTTAACATATCACTGGCAAATGGCTAATTGTGAATCTGAAAATAACAGAGTCATAATTACAACGTTTGACCCAGAAACAAAGTAGGAGCAGCTCATCAAAACTAATTTGTGCTGAAGGATGTACCCGCGTTGAATGAAAACGCTAAACTGCCGAGCACGTCTCAACCAGATAAAGCAGTAGACGTGGAGTATCCGCACGGCGCGGGGAGAGGCCGACAAACGTTCTATGCAAATGAGCCACTTGACCTTTATCGCAGAAGCTTTAATCTTGTAAGAACATGGATTTTGGTGAAATTAACCCCAATTTATACTGGCAGCGTCATACAAAATAAGCAAGATAATGGATTTGTAGCGTACATGCAGTTAACGTGAGGAATGCTAATTGAAAACGAAATGGTAATTATGATTTAATTTTGATTATTAAAAAGCATTACAGTGATTATATGTTATTATTTTTTTTATTACTTACAATATAGATTCATCCAGTCCCTTTTTTAAAAATTAAAAGACAAAAGCTCCATGTGATACAGGTTTTCATAATATAACTCTTTGTCGGTGAGCCCCTTACTTTAAAATGCATATAAAGCTGAAACATTTCTGAATGGCATGGTAAGGGGTTAAAACCCTGACAGGTTTTTTTATTGCTGCCTGTGTCGCTGTTAGAGTATTTTATTCTCTCCATTGTCAGAGGGACTGAAAGTGAGGAAAAATTCGAAATTTTAAGTTGTCACTTCAATAGGGACACTTGTTGTGGTGACAATTGCCCGAGGGCACAGTTCCCTCCCTTGAAAGGAGGTGGAAGAAAGTGAAGGAAATCAATGGAGCACGGATAGCAAAGCAGAAAAAAAAATGACAGGGGCTTTAACCTACACTATCCAAAATGAAACAAAAAGCTTTGGCTTTAGATATAGTTTAAAGAGAACCTGTGCCCAGATTATACCCTCATTCTCCTCTAGACATTGTGGTGAAATTCATCTTTAAAGAGGAACTCCTTTAGATATACAGTGAAATCCAAATTACATTGCACTCGAGTGAGTGATCTATAAAAAAGAAAGGGCTAGAAGTTAAGGGGGGGGGGATGCCCTCAGTGGGGCATTCCCAAGAGGTCTAAAAGTGGAACACCAAGCATATATTGAAGAACATCATTTACTCCAACTATGTGCTCATAAATGTTTACACAGGGCTAGATTTATACCGTAAATATCTCGATCTGTCTTGATCTTAGCCTACTGGCAGAGGGAGGGACAACACTGTAAGCCAATCAGAGCTCTCTTGGCAAAGGGATAATCTCTTTGGTGTGCTGTTGCTCCTTCATTGTCATATCAAAGCTTGGGGCGGGTCTTAGACTAGGCCATATTATTTAACTTTGCTGTAGCTTGTAGAAAGGTCCAGGACCTGGTGAAGCTATCTAGCAGGGGGTTATAAATCAGGGTAAATGTTGTGACAAATCCTTTGGAAGTTAAAACAGTATATATATATATATATATTGCCCGGGGTTCTGCTTTTAATGAGGCAAAGAGAAACAGTCACAAGTCATGAATTGTCCTAAAGGGCCTTGGTGCAGCTACACAGTCTGCACATATGGTACATCCGCCCCAGTAAATATCACAGTATCATTTCAAGGTCTGTTGCTAACATTCCCACACCATTGACAAGCCAAGCGTTGAACAGTTATGTGCATCTCTTGACTTTTATCTGATGTCTGTGGGTGACTATAGTCTCTCCCTTTCATTTATCTTCCTCTCATACTGCATGCTGGTTCTTCTCCCAGATGCAATTATCGCTAAAAATAGTCAAAGCTAAAATGGCTGTGTTTAACGTTAGTCTCAAAAAAAACCTTCGTGCGTCGCCCCCCCCCCCCCCTTTTATTATTGCATCAACGTGAGCTAACCTCTTTTAAGCGTCGACAAAACAGCAATCATGTTTATGCAAACGATACCCATAATTACTTGCTGCATGACGTGACAGAAGACAAAGGGTAAACTGCTTCTACTTGACAGATGTTATAGTCTGATGTTCACCAGGCAGCCGTCATCCTTATCTGCTACCGGAGTCTAACAGATCACGGGGAGATGGCTTGCCTTATGAATCTCTAGCCTCAGAAAATATATATATATTTTAAAAAAAGCACACCGCTGACAGCATAAGCTACAAAGCGCTGGCTGAAATAAACATCCAGGTGACCCCTATCTGTCTTATACAATGTTTTGTCACCACTGATAATAACTCAAACATGTGTGTGCGTGCATGAGATAGGTGACTGCTTGTCATAGTTAGATCTCAGATAGCTGTGACATCAATATGCTTTTTAAGCCTTAAAAATCCAGGGATGTGCATAACGAGTAAATATATAAAAGTGATATAGTCAACATGGCCGCAATAGTTAAAGTACATTTGTCAGCAGGGAAGAGTTTTCAACTGTGCTGATGCTATTGTTATCATTAAGTTAAAGTGTGTCTTGTCACTTTTAGTATTATGTAACATGTTCTATAGTTAACAACAGGTCCTAAAGGTAGAGTCTGTCTGCTTAACACATCTTCATAAAAGAAAAAAATGGGAATGTGTACCAGCGGCGTCGCAAGGGGGGTGCGGGTTGTGCGGCCCGCACCCGGGTCACCCCCCTCTGAAAAGTCGGGCGCTCGGTCATGGGCCGAACGCCCGACAGTATCAGGAGAGAGGAGGGGACCCACTGCCTGTGTATAATAACTAGTCACCACCTGGATTTAGCAAATTGGTCAGAGCCTTCCAATGGATAATAGGTCTAGGTTCAATAACTTGATCAGGTTTACTCACAAAAGGGTGAAGAGTTTGGAGAATGCAGGAGAAGGGAACAATCTAGGACAACATCGCTGAACTGGAAAGTGAGCTGAGTTTGAGAATATTTCCAAATCAGCTATGTTGTCCTAGATTGTTCAATTATCCTGCCTTCTCCAAACTCTGCAACCTTTAGTGAATAACCATGTATGTGTCCAAAAAATGAGGTCAGCAAGTATGTTGGATGACCCAAAGCTACCTTGAGTACAGAAGCCAGCTACTTATATCAAAGGAGAACTATGACGTGAGTGATTTTCACTCACCTCATAGTTCGAGCCGACGTGTGACAATGAAACTGTCACACGTCGGCTCAATAGATCGGGAAGTGAGCGAACACATACTGTCACTCGCTCACTTCTCGACCCTGTCCCGGCAGAGAGCCGTGACTATCACTCACAGCTCCCTGCAGGGATTCCCCCCCTCCCCGCTCCGATCCTCCAGCGCTGACTGGAGGAACGAACAGGGGAGGGGGCGGTTACAGCTGGCTCAGCCTCTAGTTAGGCAGAGCCGGTTGTCAATCACGCAGCTGGATGGATCACGACAGTAATGTCGGGATCCGTCCCGGCTGCGGCAGTCTCAGTATACTCAGTATACTGAGCTTTGGGTGACGGGAGGACGCTAGTTTATGTCCTCCCGTGACCCTGAGGAGAACTATGGGGAAAAACACTTACCCCATAGTTCTCCTTTAAAGCACATTAGGTAGATTACATGCATGCTCAAGGAAGGAGGCCCATATCCAGGTATGCTCCAGACAAGTTCCATGTAGGAGGGAAAATAATGCTACTCCCCCAAAAGTGAGAAGAGGCCCAGATCCAAGTGTAGAGGCTGGGGAAACACAGGCATGCCAACCCTTTACTAGTGCTAGCATATAAAGTTCTGGTGTAAGGTCTGGAATAAAGAACCTTATTGCTTGCATTTAAATAGTGGTAGGGCAAACCAGTCAAAGGGTAGAGCCTCACCCTCAACACACATACATAAATTCCTCCGAAATACAAATGTCTCTACTCCCAACTGAGCCTTGAAATCAGGGGTTTTCTTTTCTAGTAGAAGCACAGTATGTCTGCCTTATCTTTCATTGTTTTTCTTTTTTTTTTTAGAGTCCTTATCTAAAAATCTATGACACATTTAGAGTTTTCTGTAATACCATCTAGTTTGCTATTCATTTTCGCAGCCGGAATAGAAAATAAAGGTTTGCTGGACAAAAGAAACCCGTCATGTCACTATTAATTTAATAGCTAGGTCATTCTCTTTCTTGCTGGTAGATCCCTGTCTAAATGATCAGCTGTGGAAGGTCACTTGTTAACCTCTAAGCGAGGAAACATCAGGTCACAAAGCCTTTAATGTAGAACTCATTGTCATAGCCAAGCATGCAAGTGCCAACGGTGTGAACCAACAATTGTTCCTCGTCGATATTAAATGTGAATTAGGAATGCACTTAAGCTGGGAGCCGGTTTACTGCTATAGCTAGGTGAAATGTATGGAGCTATTATTTTGCTTTACAGAGAATATCTCTGCTTATTTAAGACCTCAAAACCCTTTGTCTGTTCAGCAGTTGTTTTAGAACTATGTTCTGTTTGATTAGAGCTAACTGAAGTAGGAGGAGAAACATAACTGCCTGGCTTAGCAATGTACATATTGGAGGTCTTAGCATATGGTGCAAAGGGGGCAGAGTAAATGGGTCAGTGCTACTTTGAGCATTGGATGCTCATTACCAGGGAAGGCTGGGGGGGGGGGGTCTGTCTGGCTGTCTGACAACCTGCCAAACTCACTGACGTTGCTTATTGCCAGGAGCTGAGTGGGAGGCTCTGGGTGGCGTCCCGACAGGCTCCAGGCAACCAGTGCCATATGCGGGCTGTGCAGGACACTGGCCAGAGCATCACCTGGGATTTTCTGACCAGCAAGGGTGGGGCAGGCACCCCCCCCCCCCCCCTTCACCCAATGAGATGCCACCTGAGGCAACTCCCACTGTCTGCCTCAGTATCTGGATGGCCATGTCCAGCCATGTAACTATGTAAGGCTTGCGAACATTTTTCAACTGCTATTCTAATGGCCAACAATTTCTACAATCGTGGAGGACAAGCTTTGGAGCAGTGAAGAGCATCAAAGTAGGGTAGTGTAGGTGATCCACTAGTCTGAACCCTGCTTGGTTGATGAAGACAACAAGGGACCTGGTGTATTGTCCTGGCAGGAGAGAACTTCTCAATGCAACTTGCCTCTCCTGTTATTTATCTGGTGCAACTGTATGTACATTTGTTCTGTGCAAATTAGCCATATGTTGTGAGACAAAATCTAATGTTCTTAGGGTATTTTCTCTTTTGATCCAATGTTCTTCATTCCTCACCGGAAGTCATTAGCGTATGCAAATTTGAATGTCAAAATTTTAATGAGCCATTGTTCCATTTTAACGGTTGTAACAGCCTCTGCCAATCAAGCAGAACAGCAGCTGCAAGACTTAAAGTGACACCAAACTCAGAAAAATGCATGTAGGTACCTTAACTATTAACAATACTATACAGTACTTTATTTGTACATCGGCCAGCTGTAGATCCTCCAATTAATCATCTCTGAATTGGTGCTGACACTGTCCTTCCTTCTGGAGGGGGGCTACTTATGTTCCTCATGGTCCCTGTGTGTGTTGTAAAATAATCACCACTCAAAGCTCACTCCTGTGATGGAATACAATCTCAATACAAATTAGTAAACTAAATATGAGATCGTAGTCCATCACAGGAGTGAGCTTGAGCGGTGACTACTTTACAACACACACAGGGACCATGTAGCCACCCTCCAGGGAACACAGGGAACACGGGGAAAAAAAGTAGCCACCCTCCAGAAGGAAGGACAGTGTCATCACCAATTCAGAGATGATTTGAGGATCTACAGCCGAGTGATACACAAATAAGATACATTTTTACCATTTTGACTTGGTGCTCCTGTTGCATTTCTATGCTTTCATGAAATTCTTAATGTTTTTACCAAACAGGGGAGGGTAAGTCTTCCAGTAAGGACACCTATTCAGGTGACAACTGGAAATATAAAAAAAATTCTCTGCAATGAGACACAGAACAGAGTTTTTAACCCTTCCCTACTCTCTAAAACAAAAGCATTACCATAAATACACTTTACAATGTAGCCAGTATTGCTGTATTTGCATGTTATGTTGCAAAAGCTACAGTAATAAATGCACTGTTCAAGAATAATTGCACCATATGTACACAGCTCATGATTCTGCTCATTGTATTCAGACTGAGGTTGTCCTTTAAATGCTGCCTGTTCATTATATGCAAATAAAATATGATTGAAGCAGGCGGCATCAGCTGTGCAGGGAGAAGGTTAATGCTGTTTGATCCTTATGCTGTTGATCTTTCTAGTTCATGTTTTGTGTTAACATGTGAAGGTAATGACAGGTGAACCAGAAACATCTGAAGGTACAAATGCGGCACCATAGATTTGTCTGTATCACACAGCGAGTGGCTTCAGAGTGCTCAAGATATAGATATTCCATTTACTGACGCCATTTCTATAAATAATTCTCAGAGAACACAGCAAGCTGCCTGAAGTTATTTATTTTGTTTTCCACTGGTTACCAATAATAACCCAGAATCATTCTACATTTTTCCTGAATCCTCTGTGAAGTTACTGGAAAAATAATTATATTTTACTCTGCATGAAAACATAGATAGAATATAAACAGATGATAAATAAGGAGATAGGATAGATAGATAGATAGATAGATAGATAGATAGATAGATAGATAGATAGATACGATAGATAGACAGACAGACAGGCGGACGGACGGACGGACGGACGGACAGACAGATAATAAATACAGTAAACTTCCCGTTACCCGGCATCTACAGGGATTGGTAGATTCCGCATAAATGTAGTTTCTTGTTGCTTGAGAGTTACTAATAAATATAGGTCTAACTAATGTCGTACACGATACTATACCATACCATAACATAAACTCTGTATTGACTTCATATTAATATTGAAATGCTGTAATCAAAAACAAATTAAGACAATTAGGCGGATGATCATTTGCAGGATAATACATGGCGCAGATCAGTCGAACAGTGAGTACTCAGGGGTATTTTATTTTTTCTGGTTAGTTGATTACTGAGAGTTTACTGTAGATAGACAGATAGATAGATAGATAGATAGATAGATAGATAGATAGATAGATAGATAGATAGATAGATAGATAGATAGATAATTTCTGTCCTGGCTCCCACATCCATCCAGTGTCTCTAGAGTCTTTGTAAACTGTTCCAGAACTCCATTTCCTTCTGGCATTATTTTGCAGGATGGGAAACATTTGTTGACTTTCCTGAATAAAGCTAGCACAGCCTAGTAAAATGTTTCAAAAGCAGCAGCTATGGTAAGTCTGCACTATAATGAAATATCATTTACTTTTACTTTAAAGCGTATGTAAACCCATATTGGGGGGGCGTGGATGAGGGGTTGCCACAAAGTCGCAGGTTGCTAAGAGCTCTTTAGGTTTGGTAGGAATTTTAGGGGGGAGTCCAACACCAAAAAAAAAAAAAAAAACATGGTGCTTTGCCAAATGGAACTCCCTGGAAAAGCACCATGGCCCAGGGCCTCTTCCCCACAACCCTGGCCTAAGGGTTGTGGGGGTCTGTGAGCAGGCATTCATATAGAAAACTGGGTGTCCCTCCCGAATGAGTAAGGGGTAGTTATTACTAGGGATGTCCCGATACAGATGCTAGCATCGGAATCGGGCCCGATACAGTGCATTTCGACAAGTACTTGTACTTGACAAAATGCCCCGATGCATAGCGTCGAAGCTTGCGCTGTTTTTTTTTTCTACTTTACCTTCCGTGGTGGGGTCCTCTGGGCAGGCTGAGCGGAGGAGCGTCACGTCACTGCTGTGGGCGGAGCTCCAGGTGGGGGCCAGCGACTGCCCAGAGGACTCCACCTGTAGCTCCACCCACCGGAGCAGCAGTGACACGATGCTCCTCTTCGCCGACGATGTCCTTTAGTGCCGGAGAGCAGCGGCGAGTCAGCGCTGGTCCTGCGGGAGGAGTTCCAGGCGGGGTCCTAATTTAGCTGGCAGGCACCTCTGGGCCAGCTAAATTAGGACCCCACCAGGAGCTCCTCCCACTGACTCGCCGCTGCTCTCCCGCAAATCTATTGCATGCACTACAACAAAAGATTTACAATTATCCCCTGCTAACATGAATGGGTTAAAGAATCCGTAGTACAACTACATGTTATGTACTATTATGTACTACAGATCATTTAACCTATTCATGTTAGCAGGGGATAATTGTAACTCTATTACTGCAGTGTACTGGACGTGTGTGCTGTATATGTACTATGGATCATGATTTAACCTATTCATGTTAGCAGGGCAGAATTGTGAGCGCCTCCCACAAGCTGAGCACCGGGACGCGATGCAGCGATCCTGCCCTGCGCCGACTACGAGAGGCACCGCGTGAGGCAACAGGGATCGGAGTGAAACTGTGAGTGAGGGAAGCTGGGACAGGGCTGGCTGTAAATCTATTGCTATAGTGTACTGGACGTGTGTACTGTATATGTAGTACATATATACAGCACACACCTCCACTATACTCCAGCAATAGATTTACAATTCTCCCCTGCTAACATGAATAGGTTAAATCATGATCCATAGTACATAACATGTAGTTGTACTATGGATCATTTAAAGTCACCTGTCCCTTTAAAAAAAAAAAGTATCGGTAATTGGTATGGGCAAGTACATGAGGGGAAGTACTTGTACTTGTACTTGGTCCTGAAAAAGGGGCATCGGGACATGCCTAGTTGTTACCCTTACTCATTCACCAAATAAAAACACTCAAATTGTAAAAAAAAAAGTACTTTATTTGAAGAAAAAAGTAACGTCACAACTTGTTCTGCCCCTTTGTTGACTTTGCACACAGTTTTTTTGTTTTATTTCCTATTGTTTTTATAAACTATACAACGAATATTAGTTCATAAATATAATTGAACTCATTTAAATTGAACAAAAATTTTGAATTAGTCCGATTCCGAATCCTTTTCCGATTCCAAAAAAATCTAAAACTTGATATGGACGGCGCACATGTCTAGATGTCAGTGATCTGGGCAGGACCAAACAGAGAGCAGCTGGCAGCAGGGCTCTCTGTCTGTCTAAAGCTGCCCATACTCCTTACGAACATCATACACTGCCTGGCCAAACCAAATTGATGGGCAGTGTACAACCGCAAATACTGTACAATCGATCGACTTTTGACTATCCAGCAGGTTAGAAAACTTTGGTCAATTGTACAATTTTCACAAGGTTGGTAGCGTTTTCATACGTCAAAATTTGTATCATTTACACTGCTCACGTGCATGTGCCTGTGCTCGGAAGCAGACAGGTTCCATCCTGTCTGCGTATGAGTACGGACACCTGCATGGATGTGCAGCTCGGGTGAGTGTACGGCCGCATACTCCCATAGAAAAGAACAGGCTGCTCTGTACAATCACACGCAGCACCTGTCCTTCCCGGGAGCGGCCCGATACGGCCGTGCACGCCGCACGGATCTGTACGGGCCGGCTCTTAGCTGTGTGAATGAGGCCTTATGCATTACATAGAAGGGACGGTCTGGACCCAGGTGCATTTGAAATAACAACAGTGTTGCTTTGCACTCTTATGAGCTGACAATATAAATTTTAATGAGTATGTTAACCTCAGTCACATTCTCTGTGCTACATGCCTCATGTAATGTGTCACAGCGGAGCACAGCTTCCATTCCATTGTTCCTTCAATCACAGAGCTATTGACTTTTTCCAGAACCGTTACACAAAATCACCCCAGGGCAATTGTGATTACATGTGTGATATTAGTAGTATACCCTCCATTAATTACAATTGCTGGGATTTATTTTTTTTTGCCGTAGGCAACAGGTGAACTGGCTATAAGCTATTATTATCCATTATTTGTTATCATTTTAGCAAGGTGCAACTTTTTGTAATAGTTTAAAATAAATGTGGCTGATAGAACTTCTGTTTTTTTATTGCTGTCCCAGTGATTGTCTCTAATACAAAAAAGGTGGAGCTGGGGGGTGGAGAGGTGACGCAGAAAACAAGTTTGTCACCTGTCTGGATGTGCAGTGTGTCAGAGGTGTTCCAATCACAAGACTGGCTGAAAAGAATGGCTAATTATTTGGCATGTACAACAGTATAATGTACATACATTCAAATGATAAAATTAGTTGTACGCCTGTCCTTTAGCATTGATCAATGGAAGTTTATAGCTTTAAAACATCTCTTGCTTTATAACAGAGGAGGTGTAAAAAAAGAAAAGGTCCTTAGGGTGTCCCCCAGGGGTGTCCATAGTATATTTGAGAGGGGATGGGGGTGGAGGTGGGTTCGCTGGTGGTGCGTGTTTCGTAGGGGTGGGGAAGGATGGAGTGCAGGTGGTGCATGCTAAGGGGAGGTGGAACACCTCAGCACCCAGCTCTGGCCGGTGTCCCGCCCAGCTCACTGACGTCACTAGTTGCCAGGAGATGGGTGGGACACCATCCAGAGCGTCCCACTCAGCTCCTTGCAATCAGAGACGTCACAGGTTGCCAAGAGCTGGTCGGGACGCTAGCCAGAGCATCCCAGGTTGCTAAGAGCTGGGCAGGGAGATGTGTATGGCCCTTACACATCTCCCCACCCGGCTATTAGCAACTGTGGCCAAATAGCACAAACATTAGGAGGGGCTCAAATGCTGCCATGTTGGTGTCAGTAGGATGAAAAAGGGACCTGGGACGCTGGGGTGGGGGTCTATTTGGTGTATGCCATATTGTGCTGGTGTGTCCAGTGTTATCTTAGAGATGCAGTCTTTGACACGGGATTTTCTGGATCTACAGCTCCTTGAAGCGAAGGACACATCACTCAACCGGGGACTAACTGAGGTGTTGGCAGCCAGAACTATAAAATGAGTATTGGAAAATTCAACCGCAGGATTACTCTGCAAACCTCCTGCAGACGTTAAGTCCCTGAGTCCACGCTGCCACAGCCTCTTTCTGCCATTTAAAAATGTTTTCACGTACCCCTAAATGTCCCGACAAGTACCCCTAGGGGTACTTGTACCCCAGGCTGGGAACTGCTGTTATAGATTGATTTGACTTAGACCTATATATTACAATGTGGATTTTTTTTGAACTTTTTTTATTGTTTGCATTGATGGCACTTTCTTTTTCTCACATATGGCTATCAACTATTCAACAGAAAGTGCTACGGTCCTGTTTTACATAAAAAAGAATTCTCTGAAACTTAAAGATCGCCTTCAGTAGGATAGGCAATCCATCTAAAACGTTTAAGCCAGTATCTTTTCAGAAGAGAGACCTCACCGGCTTTCATAAACTTTTAATGGAATATTTAAAGTGAAGTAGCAAGTCTGCTTAAGTCCGGAGCGGACAAAGTGTAATCAATCATCTATGTCAGGCAAAGATGTGCAGTAATTCAATATTATCTGGGATGTTAGCTGAAGTTATTTGCAATTCCGAAGCCGATATAAAACTTGAAGGGAATGAGCGAGACAGAGCAAGAAAGCGGAGGGCACAATGGCATTTTGAAAATGTTAGGAATATTTTTGTGTTTTTGTAGCAGAAATAAGCTCAGTAACAAAGTTCTTCATTTACTTGTCAAATTCTTAACCTGCTTAGCTTTTACCCTGAGGGTTACTCGGTCTTGGAATGCTATTTAAAAATGGTTAATCGCCTGAGCATAACCATAATTACATGTAACACTCAGGGTAAATGCTAATGAGGCCGCATATTAGGATGGCAGAGCAGAGGGAGGAACAGATCAAACAGCTTTTCTGTGAACCTGGAAGTGCTGTGCTCTGATCATTTCCATGTTCGCAGTTGTGAGATTTTGGCCGCCGGAGGCCAAAATTGTAACCAAGTTGAGTACTGTTAGTTTGTTTGCAAACAGTGCAGGGGAGACATTAAAGGTCTTGTAGACCTCTGGTGTCTCCATAAAGAGAACCTATCATGTAAAATACACTATAATTTAGGGGCTTGACTGTCCCTTTGTGACAGTAACAAACATGTTTCTTTAATAAATCAACCCCAGTGATTTATGAATCAACCCCATGGCGGATTCCTCCAACTACGCTAAACAGTGTGGATGGAGGAATCTCACGCTGGGCCAAGCTTCAGTGTCTTGCTAGTCTGCCCCGCTGGCTGTCAAAATACCTGAACAATCTGATTGGATGCAGGCATTGTTCAGGTGTTTTGAGAGCCAACGGGGTCGACTAGTAAGATACTGAAGCTTGGCCCAGTGGGAGATTCCTCCATCCACACAGTTTAGCGTAGTTGGAGGAATCCGTTGCACCGTTGCATTCTGACCATAGGCTGATAGAAAAGAATCTATATAAAATGTATATGACCAGCTTATAGCAGGAGTTCCTATTTAAATTTAGAAGCTGTCAGACTGTAGCCCAATCTGATTCTGATTGATAGTATCTCCTAAGCTCTGGTGTTTCTGCTTGCTGCTGGAGAGTGTTCCTGGTAATAGTGTGGGGGGATGCACTTATCAGAATTAGGAATGTTTTTACCTTCCTGGCCAATCACTAGTAGGTTTGTTACCAGTGGTGCATGTTGGGAGAGGCTATAAATATTTAGGAGTGACATTGGGAAGTCAGAGTCTTCCCCTGAGCTGTGGCCTGGGGCAGGGATGTGTGTGGATTGCTTATCCTCCTTGGCTGGCTGCCTAGGGAGGGCAGGGGAACATATGCTAGACTAAGCCCTAGTGACTGAGATTTGTGAATGGAGATGACATGGAGCAACTTCAGCCTTCATGCAGAGCCTAGGAAGTTGGTCCTTAACTGAAGTATGACACATTCCTTTTCAGTGGACTAGTAGCCATAACATCAAGTACTATACAGCCAGGAGCTAAAAACACAGATTGACAGGTTGTCTTAAAGGTCCTCTATCTGTGAAGGCTACAAATGCTGTGTTCCTAAATTTTGGAGTCTGCAACATCCTGGGTGTCCTGTGCCCTAACCTCCTTCCCAATGTTGTTTAATAAAAGTTCATCAAGCATCAAGAACATCGATGTGGAAGTCAGTTTATTGGTCATCACTGGAGGGTCGGTAAGTGCTTTTCGGGGTGCTATGGAACTGTGAACCTTAGACAGGCTAGGAGAGACCAATCTATCCAGCGGCTCCTTCAGGCGTGAACGCTCCATGTAATTCACATCAACATAGGCCATGCTCACATTTCCACTCCATTAACTGAAAATGGTTGGATACCTAAAGCTAATTACATACATTAATATCTGTTTGTACAATTTTCTTTAAATCTACCCACAACTATGTAATGCCCTCCTGATTGGATACTCTTTGAAAGGACTGCTTATATAGGCCCTACATAGTATTGGTAGATCTAAGGGAGATTCCGCAATTAGACTGTAGCTGATAGGAACAGTTTATAGTGTATCTAAACCGAAGTAGAAAAGATATAACATATTGCAGCTTACCAGTCCTTAGTTTAGGTGCCTGCATTAGTTTTATTTATTTTTTTTCCTTTACTTTTTTTTATGGTTATCCTGTCAGTAACACACTTCCCGTCCCTGGATGACACTGACATTTTTTTTTACTTGTTTTGTTGGGTAAAAACTTATTTTTTTCATAATAATTTGCTTTTCTGCTGAGAGGGAGAACCATGCCCTCTGCATAAATATGCTTTTTCAGACTGTTACACATTTCTACAAAACACAATTGAGTGGATTCCTGACCATATGTGCTTATTATTTTCTGTTTACAAACACCAGCTTGGCATATGTTTTTGTTTGTTTGCCTTTGTTTTGCTTTTTTGGATAGTCACTTCCAGACAAAGCTTATATTTAATTATGATACAGTTGCATTTTTGTTCCCTACAGTCATAACGTAACCGCATAGAAATTCTCTTCTTTTCACCGACATACAAATATATATATATGGAAGCATAAGGATCCAGACTAGAATTTGGTGCACAAAAATAAAGTTTTGGATAGATTTCTCAATGTTTGATATAATTTTTTTACAGAACAGACAAATAGCCGTTAAAAACTATCATTTCAGGCGACATCGGTAATATGAGCCGGTGTAGTAAAATACAGTGATTTCCAAATAACAGTGAAAAAAACTCTGTCACTGTGAGCATAGAACCAACGGGATATGTAAACAATTTAATAAATGAGCCAAAACTACTGGATATGAAATTACAATGGTAGAACAATTTTCTTGCAGGATAAAGCTCTGTGATGCCTCCTGCAAATCTGATGTTCGTGGAGATATGTGGGTATTTTTTTCCTTCGAGGCTCCCAAACTATTTTTTTTAACATTTTCATATCCAGAATCGAGTTGTTTCCAAGGCTTCAATATACAGTATGTATAGCTAACATATGCCATGGCCTAGAGCAGCAGGACTGCTGGGGGCCCCACACAGCCACCTACATACAGTATGTTACTAACAGTCAGTAATATATTCTCACATATGATAAAAGGTTCCAGACTGTCTGCCAGTGCTCTCCATCTGGGTCCTCATTGTTGCTCTTCTAGGTATAGTTTGTGCGTGTTTGTTGGTGGAATATTTTACAGTATCAGTAATTATATTTTGTCCCTTTCTCAACTGGGGTTCCTACATCCTTAAACTTTAACATAGATCCTTTTAGATTGTAAGCCCTCACGGGCAGGGCCCTCCTTACCATCTTGTCTTGAATTGTATTGTAAGTGTAATGTCTTCGTTATATTGTAAAGCACTGCGCAAACTGCTGGCGCTATATAAATCCTGTATAATAATAATAATAATAATATCACCAGCATATAGGTTGAACTTGATGGACTGGTGTCTTTTTTCAACCTAACTATGTAACTATGTAACCAGGATTCAGCTTGAATATCAGTGCGAATCCATTTTATTGATAGATGTCTTTCAGACGAGCACTTTCGGGGCTGCACAGGGTCCCCTTCATCATGAAGATGCTCCGAAAGCACTTGTCTGAGTGACATCTATCAATAAAATGGATTTGCACTGATATTCAAGCTGTATCCTGGTGTGCTGGTGACATTTATGTTAAAGTTTCACTGGAAGTGGCGCCATCCACGGTCATTACGAGCACCCATTGCTCTGGGATATCCTGTAAGGAGTGCTGTGTGATATTTGGACATTACCCTACATCCCTAAATACACAACCTGGCCAAAAAGAGAGTCACACATTCTAAAATTTCATTGGACTGCCTTCAGCTTCACACATTTGCCATGGCATCATTTCCACATTTGACATCATCAATGTTGTGAGCTTTTGCAATCTCACAACATGTATTTCACTCCAGAGTTGCATTCATTTTTCTCCCATCTGATGATGGGAGAGTCGGACCTCTGTGTAAAGTCTTCTCCAGCACATCCCAAAGATTCTCATTGGGGTCTGGACTCTGTGGTGGCCAATCCATATGTGACAATGATGTCTCATGCTCCCTGGACAACTCCCTGACAGTGTGTGTAGTGTATGGACATGATTATGGTCCAAGACTGCTGCCTAACTGGTCATGATGGGGGGATCGCTCAACAGAAGATCAGATCCTGGATGTGTGGTTAGAAGCACCTCTTTATAAAATGGTCATCTCGCATGAAGGTCCGTCTAGGTTGAATGCATATGTCAGATACAGCCAACACATTTTTGGGGGACTTAAAACCACAATTCTTCAAGGCTTGAGCAACAGTAATAAATAGGGAATTTAAGATCTGCCAGATCCAGTCCTCTCTGCTTATGGGTTATGCTGACACTCAAGGCTCATCCAGCCCTTACTCAGGCAGCTTTTCCAACATCCATTACTAACTGTCACTCAAGCCCTGAAGAAGTGGAAGTCTAATTCCCCACATTGGCTATCTCTGACATATCCATTCAAATAACCAAGACGAACCTTTAAGACGAGATGACCATTTTTTTAAAGAGGCGCTCCTAACTAAACATCCAGGACTTTTAGAATGGGGTACTGACTGTTTTCTACTCTGCCATAGCTGGTAATAAGTTCCTGCCAAGCATGTAGGAGGGTTAACTAATGAACTAGAAACCTGACCCCATAGAACTGGCATCTCTGGTAGAAATAGCAAAACTGCCTTATTAAATGTCCAGGATTGGGGATGATCCCCATGCAGGTTCTAGCTTTTACAATATAAGTTGCATCACTGAGTAATGCCTGAAACTCACTCTATAGCTGCTGGTTTCTGTGATCAAAGGAAGGCAATTGGTGTGGTTTACATATCAGATCAAAATGCATTGTGTGTAATGTTTACTTTATTGTTCAGAGCCCACTGAAGCAGGATGTTGTCATAGTTAGACTTGACTTTTTTTGTACAAATGATACACTCAAAAACACGTAGCTTTCCACAGACCCGAAGCGTTCCCCAAAAATCCTTTCAGTTTCCAAATGCCCTTCCTGTCTTCTTTTTAGGAACTAACAACTGTTGGGGAAGGCAGCACTCCCAAGCGGTATTAGAACAAGCGCCATCCTTCTCTTGATTCCTTGCACATGCTCAGTGTGCACTGTCTTGAGTTACAGCCGCTGAGCTCATCCATGGCGACTGGAGACAGAAAACACTACACATGTGTGAGAGATCAGGAGAAGGATGTCTCCTATAAGCTCAGTGGCTGTGACTGTAAACAGAGCATACTGCACATGTTCGGGGATCGGACTCTGCACTCAGTAAAGTGCAGTAACAGAGCATACTGCTGATAAGAGAGCTCTAGATCTGGCTCAGCAAGGGTTTGTAGGACCTTTACAGAGAGACATCTGCTTCCACACAGAGAACAAGGGTTCCTTTCTACAACATGCTGGCAGGAGATAGGCTTTTCTACTCAGGCTATGGCTGCTTTCTTAAGAAAACCAACTGTAAGACATTTTACAGCTCTTGTGTTGCTGCACCTTGAATGTATGTAGCTGATTTAAAATAAAAGTTGGGCTTTAAAGCACTGTTGCAATGTCTCCTGCATAGCATTAGTAGTTATTGATTACATTTACTTGTTGCCAGTTGTTGTTCTTTAAATCAATTCCTTTTTGCATTCTGATGTTGATGTTATTTTATGTAACATGCAGCCTTATTGATAAAGAATATCAATAAACTGCTGAACCCTTTATGCTCCATGTCACACACGCTGGGTAACATCTACGTCTAGGCAAGGGGAGATGGGGGCAAGCAGATCATGCATCAACATATTGATGGTTCCAAGTAATCACAATTTAAAAAAACAAGCAGGTTTTCTGTGTAATTAGCTGCCAAATTGCCCCTTCCTAATTAAAAATTTGCTTCTGGCTAATACACATACTTACGGGTCACGTAATAACATCACTGCCCAAATGAGCCTGGAAAATAATGAGCAGATTTTCGGCATTCGTGTCCTTGCTGGGGAACTGCAAGCTTACAAAATGTATATATTTATATTACTATTATTTTTTGTTTTTTTACAACACAAGTTGTAATTTAGACTAATGGGTCCTCTCACAGGGCCATTGCGTGCACTACACCTAAAGGAAATAGCTTAGGGGTTAGCACTTCTGCCTTGCAGTATTGGCATCCTTGGTTCAAATCCATCCCAACCAAGGAATCCCGTTTGGATGATTGCTTCTTGTCTTCTAATATTCTGTATATGTATGGGATACAGATCTTAGATTATGAGCTCCTTCAGGGCAAAGACATATTTGAATGTACAGCAGTCCATATGTTGTTAGCGTGGTAATAAATAGTGTAGCAGATGCTTCCTTCTCTCTGTTCTCCCTCTTTTGTTTTCTTCTATCCTTCCTTATTTCTTACTTTCTTCTCCCATGCTTCCATCTGTTTACTTTTTCCTTTCTATCTTTCCTCCCTCCCTTTCTCCACTCATTTTCCCTTTCTTCTTTTGTCCCTTCCTTTCCTTCTTCCTTTTTTCTTTCTTTCTTTTCTCTCTCCTTTGCTTTCTTCTATTCTTCCTTCCTCAATTCTTTCTTTCTTTCTTTCTTTCTTTCTTTCTTTCTTTCTTTCTTTCTTTCTTTCTTTCTTTCTTTCTTTCTTTCTTTCTTTCTCTCGTTCTTTCTCTCTTTCTTTCTTTCTCTCTCTCTCCCTCCCTCAATTAATTTCCCCTTCCTTCTATCATTCCTTTTTTCTCTCCTACTTCCTTTGTTCCTTTTTTCTTTTCTGCCTCCCTTGCTTTCTTCTATTCTTCCTTCTTTCCTCACTTCTTTCTTTCTTTTTTCTTTCTTTATCTTTTATTCTTTTCTTCCTTCTCTCTCTGTCTTTCTTAATTTTTCCTTCCTCCATCGCTCCCTTCCTCCATTAAGTTTCACTCCCTTTCCCTCTTCCTTCTGGACCCCCCCCTTCTATTCTCCCTCCCATCCTCATGTCTTTCTTTCTGTCTTTCTTTATTCCTTCCTTTATTTCCATTCTCCTTTTCTTGCTGCCTCCCTCTCTGCCTCCATTCATTTTTCCTTGCTTCTATCATTCATTCTTTTCTTTCCTACTTCCTTGCTCCCTTTTTTATTTTCTCCCTCACTTGCTTTCTTTCATCCAACCCTACCTCCTTCTATCGTCTTTTTTTTCTCCTGCCTCTTGCTTTCTATCTTTCATTCTTCCTTCCTTCCATACTTTCTTCCTGCCTGTCTCCCATTTCCTTTCCTGTCCTCCTTCCATCCTCCCCTAATATGTTTTTGCCATTCTATCTCTCGCTTCCTTCCTTCCTTCCTTCCTTCATATCTTGCTTCCTTCCTTCTTTTTGGTTTTCCAAACTACAGAACTTTCTGGGACTTTCCGTTCTATAACACTTACCAATACAAGAGTAAAACACAAATTGTTTCATTCCACCCGTGATGTGTAGCCGGCCACAGTTATAATCAAACATAACCATTCTATCATTTATATTAAATGGCCACTAGGCTGTGAATGGTATTTCATCTTTTAATATTCCGATGCTTCTCATGATCTTGTGTTTTATCAGACGCTGCACTCAACTTAAATAGTCTTGTTTAATGCTCTGCAAATAGCTGCGTTCCTGATTAAAATGAATATAGGGCCCAATCAGGGCGATATTAGAATCATCCTTGACGCAGAATTGAATGCTGTGTGTAACCAAGAGCCTGTCTGTGTCATTAGGACAAGCGAAGAAGAGAAACAGCAATCTGATGAACCTTCGATAAATGTATGATTTCATTACCCGTGGATTCTTAATTGCCATAGACTGTTATCACAATTAGATGGAGAGAGAGAGAAGAGAGAAAGAAAGAGAGAGAGAGAGAGAAAGAGAGAGAGAGAGAGAGAAAGAGAGAGAAAATCCCTAATGCGCCAGTAGAGTGCCAGGACTGTACAGTAGTGTTGCCACCTGTCCAGAATTCACCCGGATAGTCTGGGTTTTGAATGCTGTGTCCAGGTTTCATGGCAGCAGAGACCCGGACACAAGATGTCAGGGAGACAGGGGCAACCAAAATAAGATAGGAGCTACTGGCCCCCCACTGAAAATAGTCATGACTGTGATATTTACATATGAATGGGTGGCGCTTTTTACATATGAATAAGCCATGACTCATTCTCCCAAAAAAATGTCAGCGCGTCACTAGAGGGTTCGGGTTTCGCTTGAGGGCTTGTTCACACCAAGCGCGTTCCAGGAGCAGAGCAGTTACAGACCGGATCAAAGCTGCATCCAATGTATTCCAATGGTATTTTGGGCTCTAGTTAACACCGCAGCGTTCAGTTCCAGGGCATGTTAAAAAACTGCAGCAAGCCCTATTTTACCTGCTCTGGAACGCTCTGGAACGCATGCAAATGCATCAAAAAATGCATTCAAACGCCCTGGAAGTCCATTTTAAACAACAACAAAAAAGACGGTACGGAACGCATTAAAAACGCGACACAAAACGCGGTATAACATACTGCACTGCGTGTGCAGATACTCATGCAGATCTGGTCTGCATTTGGTGTGAACAAGCCCTGAAGAAAATGTGGCAACCCTACTGTACAGGAAGTATATAGAAGTCTGGCAGAAGGAGAGGATATTTATATTTTTACTGTTTTTATATACAACCCAATAACGCAGCCTTACTGACATTCTCTGAGACTTACAGTACATGCTATACACAGTCCTCTCCAATAAAGAGGTTTACTTCTTAGAGCAGGACCCTAGTTTTTATTTTTCCATCCTCAACCTCCCTGATGCCCCTCTGCCAACTACTTTAAGAAGAATACATTATTTATATACAGTACTGTATATACATTGTATATGCTGAGCATATTGAGTTTATGCATCTATCTGTCTATCTGTCTATCTATTCATCTCTCTCTCTCTATCATCTACTGTAAATCTCTATCTATCTATCTATCTATCTATCTATCTATCTATCTATCTATCTATCTATCTATCTATCTGTTTTTCCTTCATCATCCTTTTTCTTTCTTTCTTATTCCATTACATGTTGTTATTCTTATTATTACATACATTCTTATTCTATTATAATTACATTCCATTTCAATGGAAAAATGAAGACACCACAGATGCTAAGTGCTGTTATTGGAGCTGCCTTCCCTCACCCGCCATACCAGACATTTTCAGCGTTGAGTAATGCCGGCAGTAATTGTGTGGCAATGTTTTGGACACTGCACAGGCATAAAACACAGCACGTTCCTGGAATGCGTAATTCCTCTGTCAGATACAAGCGCTAACTAAGTTCTCTAAAAGTCAAATACATTTAACAATTCAATCATTTAACGAGCAGCAACTAGGACACCTACGGGATATAAACTTGGTCTAGTCAATAATTCTTCTTTTTACGTTTTGGACGCCATACCACCAAATCTGTTTAGGTTGGCTAAGGGCATCCGCTGTGATGTCTTTGTCCTCTTTAGGATAGTACACAGTAGGGGAGTACACTAGATAAGCCGTCTTCCTCTGCATCGGCAGCGGGTTTAGGGTTCTGAGGGTGAAGGTTTTTCATTTATTTTTGTCTTGTAGTTGAACTCAATGGACATGTGTCTTTTTTAACCTTAATATGTAACTACTTCCCTTTTCAGTGGAAGGAAGTCTTGCCTTATGTCCCCCATACCTGCCCATGGCCTCCACTACCCGCAGAAGGGTCCTCACTGCATCCTCTTGAATGAAGAAATATCAACCGGGGTAAGGGGAGAGTAAAGCTGCCTTAATACTAGCAGGGGGCTAAACAAAAAGAGATTGTTCCTCCACCAACGCTAAACAGCATGGATGGGGATTTCCCCCTCCAGGGCTATTGTAATCTGACTGCAGGGGTGTGTTGCTGTCAGCAGGGGTGTCCCAATGATTTTCCCCACCTGAGGAGGAGGTGGGATGGGGCTGGGTGCTGGTGGTGCACATTCCAGGGGTCGGGGTGGGTGGGTGATGTCGGTGGCTTGGTGGCCTCTGCATCATCTGTAGCACATCACTAATGCTATGCAGCCACCCCCCAGAGTGCATGTAGACAGGAAGTGGCTCTGAAAAGGCTGTGGTAGATCAGGAGCACTGAAGTGCAACAAAGGATGATTTTTTTTTAAATTAAAGTATTTTATAAAAAGGGAAGTTTGATGCTTTGGCATCAGGCTACTAAATGCCATCGGGTTAGGGTCAATTATGGTAAATAATGGCTAAAACCCAGAGGAATCCAAAAGCGCAGAACTGAGGAGGAATGGAAACGGGCAACTTGACCCTCAAATATTTTTTTGTACTAAGCGTTTCAAGCCTTTATATATAGGTCCTATAGAAAACAGTTTAATAGATAGTTGGAATGCATGCAGCATATAAGAACCGTTTGTCACACCAATGATTTTTAGAAGTAGTGCACATGCTTTTGTCATCCAGATCCCTGCTGTGCTAGAGCCATAGAGGTCTATGTGCTTAAAACTGCTGCCAATCATCAATTCAAACAGTCGCTTGTTACATTGCCGTATTCATGAACTAGATTTATAGGTGTCTATTGTGCCATGGATTGTCTACTGTAGCTGTCTACTGTCTGCCATTTTACTTTGAAACCTGTTTCTAGCATATTAGGAAAAATTGAGGTTTCAGCTGCATTCATCTGTAAATATAACTGGAAGATTTAAAGATGTAAACCCAATCACTGAAAAGTCATTTAAGCTTTACCATGCCAATGTAATCTAGAAAGAAGCTTTCAAACTTTAAACAGCATTTATTGAAAGAATCCCCGGTGATCCTGGCATAAAGAATCCCCAGTGATCCTGGTATAAAGAATCCCCGGTGATCCTGGTATAAAGAATCCCCAGTAATCCTGGTATAAAGAATCACCGGTGATCCTGGCATAAAGAATCCCCAGTGATCCTGGTATAAAGAATCCCCGGTGATCCTGGCATAAAGAATCCCCGATGATCCTGGCATAAAGAATCCCCGGTGATCCTGGTATAAAGAATGCCCGGTGATCCTGGCATAAAGAATCCCCGGTGATCCTGGTATGAAGAATCCCTGGTGATCCTGGCATAAAGAATCCCCCATGATCCTGGCATAAAGAATCCCCGGTGATCCTGACATAAAGAATCCCCGGTGATCCTGGCATAAAGAATCCCCAGTGATCCTGGTATAAAGAATCCCCGGTGATCCTGGTATAAAGAATCCCCGTTGATCCTGGCATAAAGAATCCCTGGTGATCCTGGCATAAAGAACTCCTAGTGATCCTGGCATAAGGAATCCCCGGTGATCCTGGCATAAGGAATCCCCGGTGATCCTGGCATAAGGAATCCCCAGTGATCCTGGCATAAAGAATCCCCGGTGATCCTGAAATAAAGAATCCCCAGTGATCTTGACATAAAGAATCCCCGGTGATCCTGGTATTAAAAGTCCTTGTCCAGACGCTTCCTGTTATACATTGACAACTCTCTGTCCCTGTCCCCCATTTATGTTCTTGCATTGTCACCCTGTCACATAGGCTTCTGATGGACACTACAAGTGGCCATTGCAGCACACATTACACAGGCATGGTCCATGGTGTCACTGTTAGGAAAGCCACCCGCAGAAATGCTATTCAGCCATTGCTGAAGTGCATGTAGAGCAGAGGTGCAACAAAGGATGCAAAGTGGTTTAGCAAACTAAATGTCATTGGGTGAGTTTACATCTACTTTAATGCCCAAGTTCAGGCTAGGTAACCTCCTTCTTCTGTTGTAGACACCTCCATTGGAGTAAGCACTCCCCTCCCCCACAAACATGTTTTTGTTTAAATCTTTATAAATATCTTCTTTTGATGTTTCTTTGGTTGAGCCGCATGACGTCATGGCTCCTCTTCTTCCTCCTAATACTACAGAGAGTGGTGCCACATAAAGGCATCCAGGGCCGGATTTACTAACTCTCTCTGCTGCCCCAAGGCCAGTTTTCTCAATGCACCCCACTACCTGCCAACCCCTCCATAGAGAATGGAAGACCAGCAGGCTGCAATCAAGTGATCTCAGCGACATTGCCAGGCTCACGTATACAAAACAAGCAGCGGCTTCCCGCTGTACATTTAGCATGCTCAAAGCAGGGCTAAATGTAGAAAACAACTACCCGCCCGGCACTGTATGTCCCGGGCATCGGCAGAGAGGAATTCCATACCCCTGCTGCCCCAAGACCAGGCCTTAGTTGGCCTTGTGGGAAATCTGACCCTGAAGGCATCATGTCCCCCTCTGCAGAAATCTTCTATCACTCCAGGGTGACCAGATGCAATGCCCCAGTGGTCGGGTCTTTCACAACCTGGGCTCATAGTAAGTCCCCGTTCACATCTCTGTGATCACCACTGATCAATGGAAAGAGTCTTTTTCCCGGAGATTCTCTTTAAACATAAAACATTTTTTTTTTTTAATCTTCTGTAACATTCTAATGCAAACGTCTCTTATTTCCATCAGGAATATCTAAAGCTATTATTTTCCACTGCTTGCTTCTCCATGAAAACAACCGTGGTTGGGTAATCAGTTTTACTACATGTAATTACTTCATAAATCTTCCATTTTTTTGCAGTAATTTGACAAGTCCTCCATGTATACTCCACCAGCAGCTGTTTTAGTGATTGACATTGTTTCAGGTGTCTGTTGGCTCTCGTCGGCACCTATAAAGTAACCATATTGAACACTTAAAAACAATGTGAAGCGCAGGTAAACACCATATGTGTCAAACATTGGAAACTGGCACCTCCTCATCGTTTTACAATGTTCCTGCAAAAATCCTATTTTTGAGGGCCGTCTATTTATACATCAGACACATACGGCTTTATTTAGCATGAAAACATCACTTTAAATTTAAAAAAGGTTCCTTAACAGGGAAAACACAACCAAGGCACGCACTTTAAAGCTGAACTCCAGCTACAAAAACTTTCATATATATCTATTTTTCAATAGCCGCAAAGGAGATAAATGCGATTTGTGAGCCTTTGCATATTCAGATATCACCTTGTAAAAGTAGCGGTGACATCATCACTGTGCTGTGCATAGCCTGCGCAGAGAGGAATGATGTGGGAGGGACCCATCAGGCCCCACCCACTATAGGAAACTACAGGATGGGGCGGAGACAAGACCAGTCACCCTGCACAAGGACAGAGAGCAGCAGTGGGGCGGTCTTTGTTACAAGAAGCTCCACACTGGATAACTGTGCAGATGTGGAAGAAATACTCAATGCTTACCAAGATTCAAGTAGGAATACACATGACTCTTTATTACAGGCCTGTATTTAGATCATATTTGCTTATCCTAAAGTTCAGCTGTACTCATTAAACAGAGCTTATAGAGGGGGAGGGAGATGCAGCACAAGGAGCCAGCCTGGTGTGTTATAGTGCCAGAAGCATGCAGATGCGGGAAGAGAGCAGAGTGACAGAGAGTTTAGCTCAGCCTTTCTCAAGCAGGGTGCCATGGCACCCTGGTGTGCCTTCTCGCTTACTCTGGGGTGCCTCAAAATGTTTGTATTTTCATGCATTTTCATGGTGCAGGTGGGCTTCGGATGAGAGGGGGG
>NW_017306989.1:357475-357918 GCF_000935625.1 Nanorana parkeri
GGCTTCTGATGTGAAGGGGAGCTCTTGGTGTGAAGGGGGAACTCTGATGTGAAAAGGGGACTCTGATGTAGGGGGGGACTCTGATGTAAAGGGGGCACCTGATGTGAAGGGGGGTTTCTAATGTGAAGGTGGGGCTCTGATGTGAAAGGAGGGACTCTGATGTTAAAGTAGGGTGCTCTGATGTGAAGAGGACTCTGTCAGGGTTTCTTACCCTTCCTGGTCCAGTCACTTGCAGCATGGCTTGTTTGCAGTTTCTGACACCGTTTGTACCTCTTTGGTGCTCTCTTTTGATCAAACCCATAAACATAATTATTCTCCAACTACTAAAAAACTTCTGACAAATTCCTGTCTCAGAGTGATGATGCAAGCACCAGTTCACTATTTAACCATCAGCTTGTCCATTGAGACTCCACCCCCCCCCCCCCCCCCCCCCGCCCACCCAC
>NW_017306989.1:357928-379599 GCF_000935625.1 Nanorana parkeri
CCCCCGATCTACCAAGTGCTCTGCAGTTGTTCCTGTTCACCATGTATGACCCTGGCTCTGGCTGAATGATCTCCTGATTCCTGACTCCGGCTATTGTTTGCGTTCATTCTACTTCTCATTGTTCCCTGACCTGGTTCTGCTGACTACCCACTTTGGCATCTGACCTGTGGCTTGACACTGATGACGTCCTGGACTTTCTCCATTGTTTTTGTGCCATTTATGTTTATTGTAGTTTTCAATAAACTCCTTTTTATTTTTTAAAACCTGTATTTTAAGATTCTGTCTGGTTTCTTGGATCCCTGACAGACTCCTGATGGGGAGAGGCAACTCCTGTTGTGAAGAGGTGGCTTCTGATGTGAAGGTGGCTCCTGATGTAAAGGGGTGACACTGATGTGAAAGGAAATTCCTGATGTGGAGGAGGCTTGATGTGCAGCGGACTCCTGATGTAAAGGCAGGGGGGTTCTGATGTGAAAGGGGGGGCTTCTGAAGTGGAAAGGTGGATTCTCCTGTGAAGAGGGGAACTCCACTTTTTGATATTTTTGCCTGGGGTCCCTCTTAAAATCCATACCAGACTCCTATATCTGGTAAGGTTCTGTCATGGATTTTAAGGGGCCACACATTTTTTTATACATTTTTGAAGATTTTCTTTCTGGCATTTACATTTACAGTTTTTAAACTGGGGTGCCTCAAACTTATGCATACATTTAAAAACGTTCCATGAGTAAAAACCAGTTGAGAAACGCTGGTTTTGCTCATCTTTCTGCTGCTTCTCCTTTCACTGTCTAGTCTGCGGGTGGGGAGTAAAGAGTAAGAGAGGACCTAAGAGAAGAGTAAAGAGAAGACCAGTAAATGGAAATAGAAGTGCAAGCAATTGGCAGCATGTGAAGTGTGCACTGTGAGCAGTGGAGACGGAATTTTGGAATATACACTTCCGACGTCCCTAGTCATTTATTTTAGCCGAGACCTGGACCATTCTGCATGGTTGCATGAACTCAGGAGACGCACTAATATCATCGCCAGCATATGTCAAAACGTGCCGCTTTCCTTCCTGGAGAGGTAATGACTGTTTTAAGTTAAACCATGCTGTAGAATAAATCAATATAGCCAGGCATCTATAAAAAGCCTGGCAGTCAATTGAGTCTAACGCTTCCCTCTTCAGCTGTGATTAGTAAATATAAACACCGCTCTCAGGGAGGCTCGACATAGAAAGGCTACATGTAATCACGGAGAGCACAATGGGACTTTAATGATAATTGCAGGCTATCCGTGGATAGGCAATCATTCAAATTATGCAAGACAGGTTCTGCTTAAAGGTTTGGATTAAAAAAAAAAATTAAATAAAAAAGAAATTAAAAAAAGGCACTTCAGCAGCTGCTGGTGGCAAAAGGTTACTGTAAATTCCTCCAACACCAACTTTTACATAGAAAATAGAGGTGCCATTTATGTTCCGAGAGTCGGGATTTATGTGGCTAATTCGATTGAAAGGCCACAATTACTCCATTCTTCAGTGACAAACAGTAATGCACCATAATGCCTTTTTTAAAAAGATGGATATAAAAGACACAAATCACTGCACAGTATTTATTTATACAGCATTTTATTGCATGTATTTTTTTTAAATGCAAGTAGTAAGTGCCTGAATGTGACTGGGTGCTTGCAATCCTCTGTACAGCAAAGCTGAGACTAGGAGAGGGATAATCAGCACAATAATTAGCTGTGCTGCTCTGCGAGTATGCTGACAGTAAGAGAGACCATAGTGTCACACTAGGGCGATAAGGTTCTCTCCCAGCGCCCCAGCACTGTATTTAGAGCTGAGACAGCAGCGGCCGTGACAGCAGCGTCCCGCCGCTGGCACGGCAACCGATGACGCGGCCGGCACCACGCCCCCATGGACGTGCCCGACCTATCACCACAGGGGACATACCCAAAGCATTAGCTCTCCAGAGGCTGGCCACGCCCCGGTATTCTCCGTTCTGTGTCCCTGTAACAGCTGCCTGGCAGCCGTTACACAGACACATAGCCCCAACAGCAGCACGGTACAATTCTTATCATCACAGACACTGCATCACCCATACTTGGCTGCATCGACATAACGCAGATTATAACTATGTTTTGAGCAACCCTCACATATATACAGTAACACTGTACTTTGAATTGTGGCGGGAAATTATGTCATAGGATCACTTTTGGGCAGTGGGATTGGTCTCCTCACATACAATGATGTATATAAATACTTGTCCATATCTGTTTGCAATTCTCACTTGTTCTGCCTGATGAAGGGGATCCTGTGTGACCCCGAAACGTTGCAATTAGTGTATTGTTGCATGGAACATCAATAAAAGACGCTATTCTACTTTGGAGTGCCGGTGTCCATATTTTCTTATACTTTATTCAGACGCTGGCCATCCGTCGACTACTGATGCACCCAACCCATCATTAAGGATTAAGCGGTAAGGAGTGTAATGGGTACACGGATTGTTACATAGTGTCACACTAACTCACCACTGTACTGCTTCTGCTTTACTGTGCAGTCACAGGCTGATATGCATGGGCTCAGAGCAGGGGTGGGCAACTCCGGCCCTCCAGCTGCGCTTTAACTACAATTAGGGATGCACCAATACAAGTTCAGATACCAGTGCCGATACTTGGTATTTTCATGAGAACTACCAGGGTTGCAGCGTTTGCAGCTGGGACATGGCTCTGGTGCTCCACCACTGTCCTGAAACCATTAGTCTGTATTGTTTTAGAAAAACTGTCACATGACAATAAACAATAATGTATCAGTACTTGTATCTGTGAGTACTTGGGCAAGTATCAGTACTTGTACTTGCAAAAATGGTATCGGTGCATCCCTTTATATATTTTTATAAAAACAAAATCCTACATTAAAACAGAGATGTACAAATCCCAGGAGCTCCGTGTGCTCCTTACAAATGACAGCTGCCTCCTAACTTTAGAATTTTTCTCTAGTCTAGACTTGGAGCTGGAAAAGTATCTGTACTTGTACTTGTACTGAGTGCAGTACTTGGTATTGGTGAATCCCTAACTTCAATCCCATCATGCTTCTGCCTCTGGGAGTCATTCCTGTAACTGTCAGTCTTGCAATACCGCATGGGTCTTGAAGTCCAGGGCCGGAGTTGCCCGCCCTGTCTCAGAGGAAGTGGGTTGAATGATGATGGCTGTCATTTAACCGGGAATTTTGGGACGTCTTGTGGCAGAAAGAAGTAATAGCAGTTCTAGGCTAAAGGCCATGTATTGCCAAATATTGTATTAAAGGCCCTCCGCTCTTCAAAAGACCTCCTGCTTTCCAGCTCCCTCGTCAACTCCTCCCATGTTCGCCTCCAGGACTTCACTAGAGTCTCTCCCATCCTATGGAACTCTTTATCCCAACCTGTCCGTCTATCTCCCACTCTGACTGCCTTTAGGCGATCCCTTAAGACTCATCTCTTCAGTGAAGCCTATCCCACCTCAACCTAACCACCGTACTATCACTTTCTCAAACAATTCATCCCCACACAGCTACCTCCTCATGTATAACTTGCCCCTCCCTTTTAGATTGTAAGCCCTCACTGGCAGGGCCCTCCGTACTAACTTGTCTTGAATTGTATTGTGATTGTAATGTCTTCCCTATATTGTAAAGCGCTGCGCAAACTGTTGGCGCTATATAAATCCTGTATAATAATAATAATTGCAGCAAAAACTGTTTTTCCACCTTGTAATAGGATTTCAGTCTTTGACTGGAGTTCTTCTTTAAAGTGACGCTGTCAGTAATTGGTCAATGCACATAAAACCTTTTCCTGTGAAAAAAAAAAAGAGTGTAAACTTATCTCCTGTTGTCTGTACTGCAGAATGCGGCTCGGATCGAGAAGACTCACCAGTTATGTTTTGGCACATTCTGATAGGAGCAGCTTAGCCCAGACATTTTAATTGAAGTTTTTCTCTTTCCTTGGCTACTAACTGATGGGGCTGCAGGAAGGGAGCATCATGTCCTATACAGTGTACATTCCATCACTGGCACAGAGGAAGAGGCAGGCCAAAGGGATTGATCTAGCAGCCAACTCTCTCCAAGGTTCAAGTGAGTATTTTTTTTTCTTCTTGTCACAAAAAAAAAAGATAACTTAACCCTTGCAGTGCATAGGGTAGCCCCACTCAAAGGCTAAGAATATTTAAGAGTTCTTCTTTGAGGGCCCCACCACCGGCAGCCTTGTTTTATTATTCCACTGGCCAGTGGCTAGGCAGGGCTTAAACATTCAAGTCAACTGCATCATCTTATGTTACAAAGGTAGCTACCTCAGTTCCCTCTGTTATAGTTGTTTTAAAGTCATTCCCCTTCACTCTCCTAGTGCATTCTGGCAGGTCACTTTAGAACTTGCTTCAGTAAAGCCTTTTGTATATATCCTGGTGCGTCGGTGGGTCCAGGTAGGGTGTGTCACCACTGGGAATGACAGGAAAACCCAACAATCCAGTAGCTATGGCTGGAGGTCTAATTTGGATTGGATATGTTATCTGATCCTGGGAAAGTCCCTTTCATCTTCTTAAATTTAAAACCTTTTATTACAATTAAGTTAAAGCTTGCCTACTATACTATCAGTGTGCTACCTGCCTATCCTTTTGCTTGTAGGAATACTTGATGGTATACTCCAGTCTTTTCTTTTATGGAGAGTTGCAGGATGTTTGTAGTATTTTTTTAAAAATTATCTTCAGGACCATATTCCACCCTCTGACTTACTGTTAATTGAAGGCTGACTATTCATTGCACCCTGGGATCTTCTCTTTTTTGGACTCACCAAGCCGCAACATTGTCACATGACAAAGAGGGTGACGGTATTAACTCTAATACATTATGTGTAATCTTTTTGTTTTAGGTTTGACAAGTGGCTACTGGGAGGAGGTCACATGTTCCCCGATATATGGGCACACTATTCATTACAGAGCAACCGATCTGCGGCGCAGAGTGGCAAAGGTGAATATCAGCGGGTCATGGGGGTGGGCTAGTAAAAGGCTCTTTCATTTTTCCCTGAAAAGAATGGATTTAATAGATTTCCTTCAGCAACTTGGAGAAAAGTTAGCACAGATTCAAGGCACCACATGCCACACCCAGCAAAGCAGCCCCAAAACATAACTGAGCCCCCTCCATGCTCAGACCCAAGCACTGGGAGGAGGTCACATTCTCTCCCATACATGGCAGCACCAGCTATTAAAGACAGAGCAACCAATCCATGGTGGAGCACGGCCAAGGTGAAAATTGGTGGGTCATGGGGATGGGCTAGAAAAAGTCCCTTTCCCTTTGCCCTGAAAATAACTGATTTAATAGATTTCTTCAACAGCATGGAGGAAAGTTAGCACCGATTCAAGGGACCTGTCACGTACCTGGTTGGAGACTGAATGCGTGTGGAGGCATCTCTTGCACCTCGTGTCCTGAGGACTCTGGAAGTGGGGACAGAGTCCTGGCAGACAACGAGTGGCACGGGTGCCTGTCGTGTTAATACCGTGCAAGCTGAAGATTTGGTTCTGTAGCAGAACAGGGGTAATCCAAAATTCAGGGTCTGAAGCAGGCAGATAAGGTACACAAGGATGAGACATAGGCATTCCAGTAAACAATCCGTGGTTGAGGGCAGGTGGCAGGCAAGAATGGTCAAAACAACCCATGGTCGAAGGCAGGTGGCAGGCAAGATTGGTCAGGGCAAATCTGGGTCAAGACAAGCAGGCAGGAATCACAGGAAACAGGAATCAAAGGACACAGGAATTCAGGAGGGTTGGAGACAATCCAGCAATATGGAGGTGTGCTGGCTGAGCTTAAATAGGGAAGTCAATTGATCAAGTGCATCACTTCCTGTGCGCCATTTGGCGTGCGTGGCGCGCGCATGAGCGTAAGTGTCCTCCGAACAGTACGGAAAACGGGACTTGGCGCATGCGCAGAAGCAGAGGGTTGCTGACAGGACCCCATTAGACATGTAAGCTGCAGAAAAATGTGGTTCGGTTCAGATACTTCGTTATTTCGGGATTTGGATCTTAAATTCAATTCGGTTCGGGTTTCAGATTCGGACAAAATCTGAATTCTCGTTAGTTACGGATGAGTTTATGATAGTTCATTACCAATGCCACAGAAAACCATATACAGATATTAATACTAAAGCTGAAGCTCCTAGACCTGAATGGCATTCGAGAGTGCGAATTTCCGAATACCATTTAGGAGCTCCAGAAAGCAATACGGGTCTGGGACCCATACCCATACAGTTGAGGCTTCCAGATCCCAATGGCATTCGGAAGCTCTCGAATGCTATTCGGAAATTCTGACTCCATTCAGGTGTATTCATAGTGGCAATATTGTGACCCACATATACATAAAACTAAACCTAAGGCTCCCAGACCCGAATGGCATTCGGGAACTTCCGATGGCAATTCGGGTCTGGGAGCAAAACACACATTATCACGTACCTGAGGCTGAGACTGGAAGATGGGGAGGCCCCTCTTGCGGTTCGCGTCCTGCGACCCCTGGAGTTTGGAACAGAAGGGCGCAGGGCAACGAGGAGCACGAGTGCCGAAGACTGGAAACGAACACTGCGTGGGAGCAGCTGAGAAGAGAGGTCAGGAAGCCAAGCTCAAATCCGGTCGGGCAGGCAAGGTACAAAATCGTAAGGCAATCTCAAGGTCCAGGAAACAGGCCGGGGTCAAGGGCTGGCAGCAAGCAAGAGAGTAGTCCAGGGCAATCCGAGTCAGAGGCAGGCTTTAAACAATACAGGAACACAGGATACAACACATCAAGCTGACAAGACCATCAGCAATGAAAGAGAGGCTGACTCCTCCTTAAATAGTCCCAGGATACTGACAGCTACCTCACTTCCTGTGTGGTTTCCCGCACATTTTGCCGCCATTCCCGCGCATGCGCAGTTTGCCGCTATTTCTCGTGCATGCGCCGTTTGCCGCTATTTCTCGCGCATGCACAGTTTGCCGCGATTTCTCGCGCATGCGCAGTTTGCCGCGATTCATGCGGTTAACAACCATGCCTTTACACACATGCACCATTTATTACAGAGCAACCGATCCATGGCAGAGCGCAGCAAAGGTGAATATCAGTGGGTCATGGGGGTGAGCTAGTAAAAAACACTTTCCCTTTGCCAAAAAAAACCTGATTTAATAGATTTCCTTCAAAAACTTGGAGCAAAGTTAGACTTGAGAAAACTATAAAAAGGAGAGAGAATTTACCTTAACCTGAGCTAATATATATGCAGCACGGATAATCATATTATATTTAATCAAATGCATATTTATAAAGCCTTGTACTACCTTGCCTTGCACTCTCCAGCCTTCCATTCATTAAGTGCATTTTCAAGTAGATAAAACAATATTTTCCATGTCTAATTTTATCCCAGTTGGGCTCTTGGAATGATTGTATCGTGTTTCTCGCCATCAATACCGCTCTGTTTGATGGGGCTGGAAGAATTTTGATGCTTATTCAATTTGCAGTCTTACTGCGGGACCTTCGATTCCTTCACTCAAACTGGTGGTCATATTACAGGTAATTAAAATTCAGCCAGCCATGCGTGAGGATTGAAGCACTGTTGAACTAAAACGGTGCCCCTGTAAAGTTAGGAAAATATTAACGGTTAGGAGGTTGGAAGTGGCGGGATTGTAGAAGAGAAGGAACAATATTATCTGTTTTTCCCTGAAATGATCATATAGGGATCTGCAGGATTTGTTCTTATCTTTCATTTATACTAAAGGTTATTCTGAGGTTGATTGAAACAGATGAGCTGTAAGGTGAAATTAGGTTTCTAGTTAATGCTGTATTTTAAAGAGGACCTGCCATTGAGTTAATGTAAACCCTAACGGAATAAAAATTTTGTTTGCAGAAGCACCAGCATAAACAATTATCTTTTTTTTTAAATTGTCTTCTCTCATTTTTCATCCTTTGTGCAATCTCGGTGCTGCATATGTCCTGCAGTATTTCTGCAGCCACTTCTGTCTACATGCATATGCACCCCAGTGATGGCTATTTGCAGCAGTGCAATATTTGCAGCTGGAAAGATATTTAATTGCGTCTTTAAAGGTAGACTCTTTATTTGAAATGTATTTAGGCAGGAAATGGACTTAAAATGCTTAAACAGGGGAGGTATGTTTTTTTTTTTTTAGCTATAATGTACTTGTAGCCACAGCATATTAACACATTATGGCAGACTTACCTGTCAGACTGATGCCCTCCAGAGCTGTGCTCCTCTCTCACAGGCACTTCCATCTCCACCCTGAGGCATAACTAGAAATCTCAGGGCCCAGCTGGAAGAAACTATGAAGACCCCCCCCCCTCCCCACCACCACGGGACGGGGCTGCGGAGAGTCGGCCTGCTGCATGCTGGAAACTGTAGTCCTAGAAGGCAATGTCAGCACCTTTGGGGTTAGAGGGGCCTTTTTCCTCCTGTCTGGGGCCCCCCAAATGGCACAGCTATGAAAATCAAAGCTGCGACTGGGCCCTGATGTTCTGCCACTTTGGGGGGCCTGGACAGGAAGATGAGGGCCTGTTAACCACCAAGGTGCCAACTTTGCCTCTTGGGACTATAGCTCCCAGCAGACAAACGCTCTGCAGCTTTTTCCCACGGTGGTTAGTATGGGGGTGTGGGGGGTAGTATACAGGTGTAGGTGGGGTAGTTTGCAGAGGGGGGATATCAGTGGGGGGTCAGGAAGATCATTATTCAGTCACAGTACAATGAGGATGATATAGCTAACTGACTCCTGTACCTCTCTCTCCAGAGGCCACGCTGCTGGTCCTCTTCTTCCTCTCTGGGCCCCCCCTCCCCCCAACTGGCAGAAGACCAGGGCCCGGTTCCAAATGTTTCAACCCCCATCTTCTGCAGGTTTTTGAGTCTTTGGCCAATTGAGTGGCTGGGTCCCGATGATGTAACTCCCGCCCTTGCGCTCAGGGGTTACTTTATCTCGGTATGCCAGGTCTGTCCAATGAGCTGTGCATGCGTTGCTCAGCATACACAAAAATATGGCTGTGTGGCAGCAAGGAGCTTTTATGGCTGAGGACACTCATATAGTCTCCTCTGTCATAGAAAGTCTGCTGATTTCTTTTTTTTACATCCACCTAAAAAGCTGAAATTATATTTGAATGATTGTACATGAACAAACATGACACCAAATCACATTGTTTTAATAAAGAAGTGTCTCTTTTCTTTTGCCATGATTAGAAAATTGCTGTTGTAAGCTTGTTGCCTAGGTAGGCTGGGTGATATGGTCTCTGGATAAACTGCATTATTAGCCCTTCTTCACAAAAGGCTTTAGATTGTAGGAGAACAGTATGCACCGCAAGCTTTTGTCAAGCTTTCAGTATTTTTTGAAGCCTTTAAGGAAAACTTTAGCTCCATTATGGGGATGCTAAATGCAGATTGTAATGGGAGCAATGATTATTACTTTAAATAAGCTGCTACCAGGCTTTAACAGGTTTTCAACAGGCTTCAAGTAGTGCTAAAGCCTGATGGCAGCTTGTTTAAAGTGACAGTCATCACTTCTATTAAAATCTGCATTTAACCTTCCCATTCTGCATACTTAAGGGTGTTTAAAATGATTCAACAAAGATGATGGATGGCTGCAAAAATGTTGGCAAAATCCGGGAGATTTCAAAATATAGAGTAAGTAAAGTATTACGTAAATTTTGCCTATCCAGCTCAAAAGAGGAATTGAGAGTTTTCATCCTGGCCAAATGGATGGTTTAGCATGGATGGTGGAATCAAGCATTTTTTTTTGTTTAGCCCAAGAAGCTAAACAAGGAAAACCATACAGTGTTTGGCCAGTTTTAGTCAGCTATGTTTTTGTGTCTGTTAGTGTTTCCTAAGCAAGGAGCATATCACCCCAGTCCTAGGCTTGGGGGCTAGTTGGTGCATTCTGGGAGTTTTTGCCCTTTAGGGATGCAAAAGCAAAACATGTTGTACCCTATTCCTTTGAGCCTAGGAACATGGAGTGCTGCAAGGATCTCCCTTCCTAGAAGGACCCAGCTAAAAATATTGGCTGCCATGGAGTGCTACTTGAGCCTAGAGGAAGCAGATTACAGTTGTCCTCCACATGGAAATGGTGAGTCACTGACGGGATAGGAAAGCATCACAGGAACATTTCCATTGCTGAATTCTAAGACTATTTATATGTCTAGCAGGTATACCCACAAGGTTAGAAAGGTATGCAGAAGACCTATGAAGGTATTCTGTCAAGGTCAACACAGACGGACTGTGTTCAACATAGAAACCTACAGGTACCCGGTGCTCTCTCCATTCTTCATGCACGTGTACAATACAATCTACAAAAACCTCAATCAAATTGATTGGCACCCATTATTGTGAACATCTAGAATTAAGTGCTACTCCCTGAGATGAATGCACCTGAGACATTATTTGTCAAGTACGTGGACCTGGGATGATCACAATGTAGTGGCTAGAGAGCTGGAGGCTCAGAATCCTTAACATTGTGTCTGCCTGGCTACAAATAGCGTTACAATACAGTGGAGGCATAAAGACTTCATTGTTCCTATTCTCGCCTTCTATACTCTATTTACACCGGCCTGGCCTCACAACACCTCCCAGCATGCCTTGAGAGGAGCAGCTGTGCTGCCAGACCATAAGACACTGACACATCACAATCACTTCCCCTCACTTCCTCTAAGCTGTGATCTCTCACAAGCATCTCATATCCTTCATTATCAATGCATTTAAATTAGAGCTTTATCAAGTCTTTGGGTCCAGGGAGTGTATTGGCGAGTTGTGTGTTCCTGAAATCCAAAAATAAAACCCCCACAACTTTTGTTAGACAGATGGATCATTAGACAGAAGGGGGGAATAGATAGATATATAGACAGACAGACAGATAGACAGATAGATAGATAGATAGATAGATAGATAGATAGATAGATAGATAGATAGATAGATAGATAGATAGAATACTTAAATAAAAAAAGATGTAATCATACATGATTCCAGTTTGCTTACAACTTGTGTTAAAGGGATGGTTAGGTAGACAGAAGGGGGGAGAGAGAGAGTGAGAGAGAAAGAGAGAGAGAGACATATAACACATATAACACAAAGGTTTTATCTGACAGTGAGCGATAAAAAGATACAATATAGATAGCATTTTGAATGGAAATTTGAAAGATAGAACATATACTGTATAGCATTTTAAAAGTGTGAATTTAAATAATATAAAATTCCAGACAATGTATTGCCGAAATGGACATACATATGCGGTTCTTATATCTTAAAAATATAATCACAGATGATTCTAGTGTGTGCTCACTCCTTTGGCTAGACAGATAGATAATTAATCAGAAAGGAGAGAGAGACGAAGGTGAGACACTTGGCACGGCCAGGGAAGGGAGATGCGGTAGCTCTTCAATACACGGGCGGTTGGAAAGGTAAGTATACTACGTTTTCTATTACAGGAAGTACTATGAATAAAAGGGGCCCTGTGGTGTGTAAGGGTCACTTTAAAAACTGCCTGTATTTCACCTTCTGATTGGCAACAGTGGGTTTCGCCGAAATGGTAAAATTTAGAAATACTCTCCTACTTTTTGTTGAATTTTCAAGGAAACAAGAACTCAAGTCTCACTCATCCCTCCTAGCCTTAGCAGATAGAGACACGTGATCTTTGCCTAAATTTGAAAGATTTTTTATTTTTTTTATTTGTGCAAACAAATGGTCCTTTTTTTCACAAAGAATAATGTAATTTGTTACACATTCTACCAATTTAGGGAGGTCGTGATTTTACTGACAGGTGAAGATAGAAGTCATCAGCACTCACTTGTAATGTGCAAAAAGGATCGCACTTTTATTGATACGTCACATGTGTCAAGAAGCCAACGTTTCGGGGACCGTGCAGGGTCCCCTCATCAGGGCGACATCATCACAATGTCACCCTGATGGAGGGACCTTACTCGGCCCGGAAAAGTTGGCTTCTTGCCGCATGTGACGCACAGTGGTACCTTGGTTCACGAATGCTTCTGTGAGGGCTGGTGACTCCTATCTTTACTTGGACTGTAGCATGGCGCCATCCGTGTCCTCACTTCGAGCACCAACGGGCATTTCGTTTGGTTCAAGCGCTGTATGGTGTGCAGGTGATTCACTAACTCTATTTACTGACAGGTGCACTCACCTTAGATATGCTCAGCACTTACACATCATAGCCATCTAGAGATGTATTCCTACTTCTGAGTCTCCTAGTGGGAACTTTGACAGCTGTCTAGAAGCAGTGAGATACCTTCTTTTGTTTTTCAGCATCCATGCAATCTCTCACACAAGAATAAATCGGGCTGTGGTATTACATTATCTTTCTCCGCATACGGCTTCTGTATCTAAAAATCAAATTTAAAAAAAATACAGAAGCCGAAGTGGGAACTAAAATATATTCGCCATGTAGATTTTAACATTTTATTCACATTCTTACTTCAAAATGTTATTAGGGTCTGAAAATGTCTGAACAAATTTAATTGAAGTCTTGAAACTTAAACTTACTTGGAAATCCTTCCCGTTTCGGAAATACTTTGATATTTGTTTACGGTAATAAAATGTTCCATTTTCTGTGGCTTGAAACGTCGCCCATTAATTATTGCTTACAGCGAAATCCTATGGCTGGGCAGCGAGATGAAGATGGTAGCCCAGATTCAGAATAAAATAATTCAGTGACCCATTTAATTGTGGGCACTAAGACAGCAGCTTTGTATAGGAAGAAAATAAATAGATTCTGTATTGAGAATATTAAATATTTCGGCAATGTGATGAGAGAAATAATGGGAGCCGTGAGCTTTTCTCCTCAGAAGAGAGATACGTCCGGGGTTCCTGCAGAAATGTGGTTACTTCGAGATTCAGTCTGTAAAGCATACAAAGGAATGCAGCTCTGTGTCTATTAATAAAACAGTAAAATTATTTTATTAAATACAAGCAGTGGAAGTGCCGGAATTGTATGTGGTATCAGCCTCTCACAGTCTCTGTACAGCAGAGCTCACTGTTGGAGATGGTGAAGCAGCCCAATTACTCATTTCTTTGTGCTGCATTGCAAGGAGCATGCTGATAGTAGAAGAGAGCAAAATGTCAGAAAGATGAACTCATCAGTCTGCTGCTTCTCGTTTCACTGTTCTGTCACAGGATGGTGGTGGGGAGGAGATCTGTAAGTGTCACTGAACTGCAGAAGAGACAAATCGGGTGTTCAGCCCTACAAGACACGGCTGTATCGAGGGGTAGAGCTGTGTAATTCTCAGGGCAGGATGAAGTGTTCCTGTGCATATGATGATAGTAGGATAGAGTACAGCGACAGAGAAGTGAACTCATCAGACTTCGGCTTCTTCTTTTACTAGTAGAGAACAGTAAAGAGAAGAGCAGAGAAAAGGGAAGGGAGAACATAAGAGAGAAGAAAAAGAGAAGAGCAGAGAAAAGATAAAACAAAACAAAACAGAAGCGAGAAGAGAGAATAGAAGAAAGAAGAGAAAAGAGAAGAGCAGGGAAAAGAGAAGAGCAGGGGAAAGAGAAGAAAGAACATAACAAATAATTAAAAAGAGAAGAACAGAGAAAAGAGAAGAGCAGATAAGAGAGAATTGAAGAGAGAAACGAAAAGAGAAAAGCAGAAAAAAATAACAGAAGAGAGAAGAGAGCACAGAAGCATGAAGAGAGAACAGAAGAGAGAAGAGAAACAAGAAGAGCAGAGAAAAGAGAAGAATGAACAGAAGAGAGCAGAGAAAAGAGAAGAATGAAAAGAAGAGAGCAGAGAAAAGAGAAGAATGAAAAGAAGAGAGCACAGAAAAGAGAAGAATGAAAAGAAGAGAGCAGAGAAAAGAGAAGAATGAAAAGAAGAGAGCAGAGAAAAGAGAAGAATGAAAAGAAGAGAGCAGAGAAAAGAGAAGAATGAAAAGAAGAGAGCACAGAAAAGAGAAGAATGAAAAGAAGAGAGCACAGAAAAGAGAAGAATGAAAAGAAGAGAGCACAGAAAAGAGAAGAGCAGGGAAAAGAGGAGAGAGAACAGAAGAGAGAAAAAAGAAAAGAGCAGAGAAAAGAGAATAAAGATCAGAAGAGAGCAGAGAAAAGAGAAGAACAGGAAAAAGAGGAGAGAGAGAACAGAAGAGACAAAAAAGAAGAGCAAAGAGAAGAAAGAACAGAAGAGAGAAAAGAAAAAAGTGAGAAGAGCAGAGAAAAGAGAACCAAAAAGAAAAGAGTAAAGAAAAGAGGAGAGCAGAGATGAGAAGAGAAAACCACCAGTGAAGAGAGGGGGCGGTGCTTGTACCAGAGAACGCCCTTGTATTGCATTTTGCAGACTTAAAGGATAACTATGGGATTAAGTCTTTTCCCCCATAGTTCTCCTTAGGGTAACGGGAGGACCCAAACTAGCATCCTCCCGTCACCCTAACCTCAGTATACCGCTGCTGCTCGCGGTATACTGAGACGCTGCAGCGGATCCCGACAATGGTGTGGGTATCCGCCCAGCTGTGTGACTGACAGCTGGCTCTGCCTATCTAGAGGCAGAGCAAGCTGTACCCGCCCCCTCCCCCGTCCGATCCGCCAGTCAGCGCTGGTGGATCGGAGTGAGGAGGGGGGAATCCAGCCCCTCCCCTGTCACGGCAGAGAGCCGTGACAGGATCGAGAGGTGAGCAAACGCCGGTATGTGTTCTCTCACTTCCCGATCTACTGAGCCGACCTGTGACAATGATTGTCACAGGTCGGCTAGAACTATGAGGTGAGTGAAAAGCATTCACCTCATAGTTCTTCTTTAAACTGACCATACCCCTTGCGGGGCTGAGTGAGAAAAAATCCCCAATTTCCCCATCCTTGGTATACGGCATGGATGGGGGACTCTCTCCTGCTGGGCCATTTTATTCAGCGGCCACTGCTCCAGAAGTTGGATGCAGAAGCTGCTCAGCTGAGAGTTTCTAGACTGGCTTATTTGACAACAGTTGATCAAGGGGGGGGGTGCTGACAGGGCCCACGGCTCGATTCCTGCTGAATCAGCTGACATGTAAGCAGTGCATGGCCAACTTAACTTTCAGGGCAGTTTAGAGAACACGTTATCCATATGGATTCATTCAGCACAGCATCCAGGTGCAGCAGCCAGAACTAAAATTAGCCTTCTTCAGAAACTAATTTGAGGCAGGTAAAAAGCAATGTCTTCATGCTTGACTGGAGATTGCCTAAACTATAGTTCAAACAACATTACAAAAAAAAAGCTGCAAAACTTTGAGCATTGGAGTGAAAGGAAAATCGCCACATGTTTAAACAACACAAAAAAAGGGGCAATTAAGTGAGCAAAGCGCCAGGCTGAGCAGTCACACAAACAATAGCCGCTGGAATGGAAAGTAGACATTATTAACTTGGATGTGTGCGTTTACCGGGTAAGACAAGGAGTTAGTCATCTCACAGTGCTATTGACAGGGAAGATTAAAGAGGCACGGCGTGATTAATAACATATTTGCAACATTCTAATTTTACTACACTGACTACCGTCATAGGTTGTACCAAGGGTGCAATTCCATCAAACTAGCGGCGTAGTCCTACTAAGCAACGGCGAAATGACAGATTGTATCATAGAATCAGTGCAATAAATTGATTTTAATTATGTGGAACAATTGACGTAAAGCTGAATTCTAGGCAGATATAAAAGACACAAATGAATGCAGTTCTGTTCTCATTAATTCAACCTAAAATGTATTTTTTTTTTATATGCAAGCAGTGTAAGCATCTGAATGTGACCTGGTATTAGCCACTTGCAGTTCCTGTACAGCTAGGCTGAGGTGTGAGAGGAAGAAGCAGCACAAGGAGCTGGAAGAAGAGAGCAGAGAGACAGGGCAATGAGCTCATCACCATGATGCATCTCCTTCACTATCCAAGTTCCAAAGAGGTCCCCACCGCACTCCTTACTGGTATGTCCCTTTTAAGGTGGGTTTTTATATGGTCATCAACTGTGGTTTTGAAGCTAGTGGATTACTCCGTTGGGTAATAGGACCTGCTATGTGCAATGGGTAAGCTAGACCAAGATACATGCATGGACCGGACCACTTGTAGGGCTCATTCATGCTAAAAGGAGATCTATGATGTGAGTGAAAATCACCCAACCTCATAGTTCGAGCCCACGTGTGACAATGAAACTGTCACACGTTGGCTCAATAGATCGGAAAGTGAGCAAACACATACCGTCGCTCGCTCACTTCTCGATCATGTCCCTGCAAGAGCTGTGACTGTCACTCACGGCTCCCTGCAGGGATTCCCCCCTCCGATCCCCCAGTGCTGACGGGGGCGTGTACAGCTGGTTCTGCCTCTATATAGGCAGAGCCGGCTGTCAATCACGCAGCTGGGTGGATCTCAACAGTAATGTCGGGATCCTTCCCGGCTGCAGCGGTCTCAGTATACCACGAGCTGTAGCTCGGGATATACTGAGCTTTGGGTCACTGGAGGAGGTTAGTATATGTCCTCCCGTGACCCTTAAGAGAATTATGGGGAAACACTTACTCCATAGTTCTCTTTTAAGGCAGTCTATTAGCATGTTTTTACTTGCGTTTTCACAGCGCCCAGGTCTGAACAGGCCCCCACAGTTTTGGCTATACTATATCATTGATTAATGGTAATAAAACATTGCACCAGCTGCTTAGTAACCAGCCCAGGCTTCAACATTTGCTTGACTCATTTCAAGTCTTTAAATTATTATAGAAACAAAGTTTGAAAGTGTTGAAAATTTTCAGTGGTAATAATGACTCTATTTGCATAGCCACTTGTGGTTACTGAGTATCTATTGAGGATTCTGGCTTGTGGAATTAATATAATGCAAATGTCAGACTTGAATAGTTATAAGCAGGGCTTAATTTATAGTGGATTTTAGTAGAACCAAATCAGACGGGAATGAAGGTAAAAATACGGGATAATTCATAATGAAGTGCTCTCTTAGATAGTTTTTCTTTATGTATCAACTTTAGCAAACTTTACCTTAGTTAATCAGCCATGGGGGCTTCTGCAAGGCCCACAAGGACATTTTAAGCTGAACCCTTCCAAAAAAAAAAAAATACCACACATACACCCGCTCCCAGGATTTTTTTAAAGTGTATGTAAAGCCGAAAATGTTTTTTTTTTAGTTTTATATACAGTGATGAGGGGTTAGAACTAGGGATGCACCAATACCGTTTTTTCGGTATCAAGTACAAGTACCGTTTTTTTGCTTTCGGTACTAGTCGATACCAAATACCAGTACCAATAAAGGTTCTTCCGCTGGCATGGAGCCAGCTTCCTGGGCAATCTGATTTACTGAGAAGCTGGCTCCATGTTGTCTGGCCGGTTTGATTGTGCTTGACCGGGGAAACCATCTTCCCAGCCAATCAGTATCGAGTTGGCTTCCTGGTCAATCAGGAAGCCGGGTGGCGAGTAAGGACCTGCCTCCCAGCTTTTTGATTGGCTGTTTGACCGGATCGATGCTGATTGGCAAGGAGCAAGGAGCCGATTGTTCAGCCGGCTCGATTCTGAATGGCCGTGAAACCAGTTTTTCTCTGTCAATTAGCATGGAGCCACCGTTCCGGCTAATCAGGAAGCCGAGAGGTGGGTCATTACTCGCCGCCTGGCTTCCTGATTGCCTGGGAAGCTCGCTCCATGTTTCCCTACGGCACTCTGACCGGAAGTTCCGGAAGGCATTGGAGCATTTGGGCAAGTATGAGTACTCGCCTAAATACTCGGTATCGGTGCGTCCCTAATAATCAGGTTTAATTACTGACTGTGGCATCGTTGGAAAGATTCTCCCCTCTGTTTGTCTTGGAACAGGAATGAATCAAAAATCTTCCAACTGGGAATATGTGTTCCAGTAAAAACTGTAAGAACGGCTTCCCCTTTCTCTTCTCCTCCAATTGCAGTAAAGAGTGATCCTTACTACTGCCCTGAAGTAAAGACGTTTGATTACTGTGCAGAGCAGTAATACACTGATCTGAGGCTGTGTGATGAAATCGCCTTAGGGGGTGGGCCCATGACAGACTGGACTGAGGGGAAGTGGTTGCATGACACTAGCCGTCAGTCAACCTGGAAGACATCTAGTAGCTGATAAACATTATTGCAGCTCTGTATTGAAGACCAGTATTGCAGCAAAACCTTTTTTTTTTATCTTTTAATGATCATTAACAGGGTTATTCACAAGAGTGAAGAGTTTGGAGAAGGCAGGAGAAGTGAACAATCTAGGACAACCTAGCTTATTTAGAAAAATCCTCCAATTCAGCTCACTTTCCATTTCAGCTATGTTGTCCTAGATTGTTCACATCTCCTGCCTTCTCCAAACTCTTCACACTTTTTGTGAATAACGCTTTAAGAGATCATCCACTGCACAATCCCTAAATTCATTAAGGGTATCATAGACACTCATTAGAAATCTGTGTTCCATCCATACAACAAATGGCCCAACCTGCGTCAGATTCATGCAGATGTTGGTATGAATCTATAGCAGAATTGCCTCTCAAACATAATGCTTATAAAAGCAACATCGTTTACTCCAAAATGGAAGATGGATTTGCATCCACTTTTTGTATTACAGGTATAGCAGTATTTTCTAATGATGCTAGAACACTGGCATAGGGACAGCGATCTAGTCCCAATATCACTCTATTTTAACCCTTTCGCTGCCAAGGACGTATGGCATACGGACCTACAAAATCATCATCAAAACAGCAAAGTGGCTTATGCGTTTTGGCCCAAACTGTGGGCATGACTAAGGCTCCAGCTTTGGGCTGAAACACATGAGTTACTTTGCTATTTTTATGACAAATTCAAATAAAGTGATATGGGGAAGATCCGTGTTCGAGTGCCGATAATTTAGCATTATGGACTGATTAGGTGGAGCAGGAACCTTTGCTGTGCACCCCCCACGGAAGGAAGATTGAATGCGAGAAGACTTGAGCTAGTTCGAAAAATATAACTTGGTATTTATTAATGAATTTGTCGCCATATATCGCCAGCATGTCAAAAGTGTGGCATACAAGGACCCCCAGAATTTGTTACACGTCGGAAATATTTAAAAAATTGTCACACGGCTTTCATGAATTGGGCTCAGGACTGTCTAATCCGGCCATAACGCCAAGTAAAGCGCCGCAACTGCTTTATTGAATCGCCCCCAGCCACTCCAGCACTTGAGCAAACATTGCCTGTGATGAGTCTTCATGCCTGGCAGCAGCACGATGCTAGAACATTTCACGCTACGTGCCTCCCAGCTGCCTGGCACACAGACACACAAAAAAAAAAAGGGTAGCTGTATCTGCTTTGCCAGCAAGGCTAACTTAATCATCTTCATCGAGAGTGAGAGGACAGATAATCAGACATTCAGTTTCGAGTACAACAACCTTGCTTCTTCAATTAATCTTTAGCCTTGGCGGTTTTCAAATTGTGCATTCCTAAACTCGCTCTCTTCTGTGTGAAAAAAAAGAAAAAGGGAACACACTTCTAAAAGAAAGAAAACAAAAGCCAAAGCAAAAATGGTGTTTTTATTTCATAGCATTGGGAATTTGCTGTCCATTAGATACCCTTTCACTTCCACAATGAGAGAGCTAAATGTTTAACACACAGTGCAACATGCTGCTGCCTTCTTAGGGGTCTATTTATAAACAATTCACAGAGTAATTCACCCTGTGAGTTTGTGTGAAAGCTTGTCCTGTGCAAATAGGGACAAAAAGTAAGGGTTTCTGAAGAAGAACTTCAGGCAAATGAGAAACTCATTTTGTCTAAGGGGCTCAAATAAAGCTGATCCTTAATCTGGCTCCCTCCAGGCTGGGAGCCCGACTGGTCCCCGCAGCCTCTTCTCCCCTGGGTTCTAGCAATCTAAAGACTGCTGTGTCTTATGTCTATGTCTTATGCAGGTTAATTGACTTGCATTAGATATGAGGACACTGAGTGATATTCCATAGCCGGGAATGAGTCGGGAAAGAGATGAGTGCTGACTGCCGTGGGACTGAGAAACACTAGCTGGGCACTGCCATGGGGTATGTAATATACTGTTCACTGGTGAAAGGTTTTTGTTTTTATGAGACTTAAAGGTCAACATTAAAGAAGAACTCTGGATAAAGAAAAACTTACCCTTGCAGTGGTGCTTCAGCTGTATTACTCACCTGATCCTCGGTCATGTGGTGGTCGATCATCCTCTGCTCTGGCTATGGAATGTCCCTCGGCATCCTCATATCTAATGCAGGTCAATGCATCTGCATAAAACGTGATGACATCAGCAGTCCTTAGACTACTGGAGTCCAGGGGAGAAGAGGCTGCGGAGACCGGTCTAGAAGCTCAGAGGGAATCAGAAGGATCAAGGATCAGGTGAGTAATAAGCCCTCACGGGCAGGGCCCTCTTTTCCACCTTGTCTTGAATTGTATTTTGATTGTAATGTCTTCCTTATATTGTAAAGCGCTGCGCAAACTGTTGGCGCTTTATAAATCCTGTAAAATAATAATTTTAAAAAGCAAGTTTGCAAATTAGCCCTTGGGAAAAAAAAGTAGAAAAAACAAGAATCGGCTCCCATGTACTTCATTGGGGTTCAGCGCTGTGTTCAGGGTTTGCAGACTTCCGTAGTGTTTGTCAAACGTTTACTGAACAAAACTTCCTCTGATAAGCTCATCCATGAAGATGAGTATTTTTAATACATTTTCTTTCAATGCATTTGTTTGTAAATTTTCTATAACGCAGCGTTCTGTGAACAGGAGGCGGGGGCAGCCACATGTGAGGACCTTGCCTTTTAGTGTAAGGTCCGCTTTAAGAACAGGGCAGCAATTACAGGCCAACCTTGCATTCCATTTTTCTGCCTGAAATTTCGATTCACGATCTTCATTCACGCCGTGACATTTTTCATTTAAGTGTATCACTGAAATTTCTATCTTCAGGTGGGAGCAGAATGCATTCTGCTCTTTTTTATTCACTCGGGTTTCTATGTTGTAGTTAGAAAGACGCATAAAGAACTGTTTTTAAGCTTTTGAGCTGGTTCAGTCAACTGAAAGGTGATTGTGTCAGTACACATACACTGTATGTCTTTGTAATCAGACATATCAAAGGAGAAATGGAGTCTATTTGCAGCATATACAGTATGTATGTATATATTATAATTTTTTTATTTAATTTTTTTTATTTATTTTGCCAAAACGTATTAACTCATCCACTAAAATCTCATATCATCTTTGTGTATCATCATGTTAATGTTTCCTCTAAAATTATTTTTAATTCTCTTAAATCTTTCATTAAAATATTCCATGGTGATCCAGCCAGGAAAGACCTTGTGCAGGCACTTCCTGTTAAAGGGTGACAGCACTCTCTGCCTGACTTGCAATTGTTCTATAGTGTTGTCTCCCTGTCACAGATTCTCCTAAAGGAGGCTACAAGCGGCCGTGCCTGTGCGCATCACTGGGTCTCTGTGCTTACAATGCCAGCATGGCTGGTGGGCTGTACATAGCTTCCTGAAAACATCACAGCACCCTGCCTTCAATACTTCTCTCAAGAGCCCTCAGCTCTGATACAAGCAGTGGGCTGGCTTCTGGGAGGAGTTTTGTAAATATCAAAATGCCTTGAAGGGTGTCAGTCTGGAGGAGTGGAAATAAAGGAACAGGTCACCAGCACTCGATTTAAATAGATATGTCCTTTTTAATGGACAATTGTGTCACGGTAATCAACAAAGCCGACGTTTCGGGGCCGCGCAGGGTCCCTTCTTCAAGGCAGTAAAC
>NW_017306989.1:379611-380002 GCF_000935625.1 Nanorana parkeri
CACCCTCACCAACTGAAGTCTGAAGGAGTGGGCATTCCTAGGCTGCATTTGCATGCAAACCACCCTAGACAACTCCTAAGTGATGGTGATCCTTAATATTTGGAAGTACTGAAATCTAATAAATGAAAGGGGGTGGGTCAGGGACAGTCAGGCTGGGGAGAAATGACTTGATGATGCTCGACATTGTCCAGCAATGAAATGAGGCGACCATTATTTGACTTGCTGCAGCTTCTAATGCACAATATGAGACGCTCACTGTGTGCAGTGAAATCAGAGAAAGCTATTTCAGTATAGGAGAGGAGCCGATACAACTCTGCAAGACTGAAGGGAAGGCCGGAGTTCAACTTTAAAAACAGATATTAGTGCACTATAACTAAGTTAATTTGCCAAT
>NW_017306989.1:380039-383820 GCF_000935625.1 Nanorana parkeri
TCTCTCTATCTATCTATCTATCTATCTATCTATCTATCTATCTATCTATCTATCTATCTATCTATCTATCTATCTCTCTCTCTCTCTCTATCTATCTATCTATCTATCTATCTATCTATCTATCTATCTATCTATCTCTCTCTCTCTCTCTATCTATCTATATATCTATCTAAGAAAGCAAAGCTTCAAATGACATGGACGTTATTTGTACACTAAGCATGAAGATCATTTAGCAGATTGGTGACCAACACATTACAGAGAACTAATAAACCGCCACCCGTGGGCGCAGAGTATATATCTTGCACATGCATGGCTGACAGACAGCGGGCATAAAAGGATGAATATTTTATGTGTTTTAATTTTATCATCTGTGAGGCTGATGTTTCTGAGCCTCGGTGTTCGCTTTTGTCTGCGCAACTTCATAAATGTTGAAAGGTTTATCATTTTCAGATCTCTGCTCCGGCTCCATTTTCCATCATCTTGTTTTATTAAGGCAGCAGCCGCGGCAGAACCCGTGTTATTTTTTTTCTTTTATTTGTGTGTACTTTCATTTCCGAGCCCCAAGAACAGCAATCTCCATCCATATCAAAGCTCTGCAGAAGAAAGCATCAAATAAAAAAGAACGGGCTCATGTTAAAGAGACAGATAAGGGTATGAGAGAGAGGAGTGAGGATTTCTGGAAGGCGATAAAGGTCACATTGCCCAGGTGTGAACCCAGTCTGACTATGTAACACTAGCAATCCTGACACTGTTGGGAACTTCAACTGCACACCCTTCCCTAATGTGTTATTTGTGATAACTATTGTTTTTCCTAATAGCCCTCCCTTAAAGTTATATTAAAGTCAAAATGTTTTTAAGCAATTTCTAATGCTGATTCAATCACTTACAATGGATGCTGCTCCTTGATGGTTAAAATATTTACAGGGTTATTCACAAAGCTGCCGAAGGCAGCTGTTCGGCTATTCACTTCAGGCTTGTACAGTTGAGTTCAGCTGTATATCGGCTTGATTCGGCTGGCTTCGGCTTGCTTCGGGTCGGCCGAATATGCTCAGCAAGTTCGGCCGACCCGAAGTGCAGAAGGAGTTCGACTCAGCTGATCCAACATCTGGATCGGCTGAGTCGAACCTCCGGCAGGCTACTCGCTGCTATTCGGCCTATTCTCATAGGGGTCAAACAGCAGTGAGTGAATAGCCAAATGCCACCGAGCGGCATTCAGCTTTGCTATTCTGCTCGGTAACTCCGTTTGTACCAAGCAGAATAGAAAAACAGTAAAAAAAAGTGGAGAATGATTGGGTGACAGCTAGCTCCGCCCAACTGTTTCCTATTGGCCGGGAACTGCTGTCATTACAATGAGAGCTCAGCGGAGCCGGCAGTGATATCAATGCCGGCTCCGCTGAGCTACACACTGAAAACTCGGCCGTGATATCACAATGGCTCTGCCGAGTTCTCATTGTAATGACAGATCAGTGTCCCCTGGTTACCTGGTAACCAAGGGATGCTGATTTGTAATTGCAAGTGGAAGGACAAGCCGTGAGATGACGGCTGGCTGCGCCCAGCTGTCAGTAGCAGGCTTCGGCCGGCCAATGGCCCTTTCGGCTTTCAGCTCAGCTCAATTGAGCCGAAGCATGTGCCTTCGGTTCGACCGAGCATCAGGCGTTAAATCTTAAAAATACATTCAAGTACCTTAATTATTAACAATAAATGCACCGTATGAGTGTATCAGTCCGCTGTAGATCCTCAAATCATCTCTGAATTGGTGCCAACACTGTCCTTCCTTCTGGAGGGTGGCTACTTTTGTTCCCCATGATCCCTGTGTGTGTTGTAAAGTAGCCATCGCTCCATCACTCCATCACTCCAAACTGCAGCCTATGCTTGCCACCCAATGGTCTTCCTTTGTTGTGACATAATCATGCCAACAATAAAGTCTTCAGGACCTTGTTAGTACCCTGTCTATGGTTAGCCGATAGGAAGAGCTGACATCACCAAGGCGGAGGGATGTGACCACTCAAAGGAGAAAAGACATGGCACTTTGGTCAAGTAACCACAATTCAGGTAAGAAATTGGAACATTCATTCTTTTTTTTTTGTATTATTTAATTGGGAGATTAGCTAAAGTGCCATGGGCTGTAAACTTCTTGACAATGTTGCGCACAGTGATGAGAAATTCAAAGTATCTTATATGAAGTATCTATTTCCGTTGTTGGAACAGAAGAGAACACAATGGGCACAGATCAGCATGGCAATTACAGAAATATCTACATCCATTTTAATACATCATGTGATCAGCGAGATACAGGAGAAGGAACATTGTACACTTCCTGAATCTAAATGAATTGAATGGGGTGCACTGATTGTACTACAGATCATTCCTGTCTGATACAGTTTGCGTGGCCGACTTGCCAGGACCGCGTATTGATCCGCACACAGATGACTGCCGCGTCTGATCTCAACAATTCATTTACCATTTTTTTTCCTGCTAAGGAAGCCGGGATGAACATTGCATTTTGTTTTCCCTTGTCTAGATCTGCAGAACCCAAGCATACAATGGGAAGAAAGGAAGGTTTTTTTTGTAGGTGGCAACCAATCGGCTACTTTTTCTTTTTTTCTTGTGCAAGTTAGAAGATGAAAATAAAATATCTGGTGGGATAACGATCTTCAGGTCTGTGAATTTGTAGTGTTGCACAATCACTTGCTAATCTGCAACTGTTGGAGGAAGTAGAGCAAAGAGAACACTCAATAAACTATTCTGGTTGCCAGACAGAATTATGCAATATTGTTCTTTGAACTGTTTTTAAAGTTTATCTACATTTGTGCAGTATTTCAAAAAAGTAAAAAAGTAGCGAATGGTTATAGAAGAACTAGGGCAGGGGTGGGGAACCTCCGGCCCTCCAGCTGTGGTGAAACTACCGTGTTTCCCCGAAAATAAGACACTGTCATATTTTTTTTGCCCCCAAAATCACACTAGGTCTTATTACAAGTTCCCCTTCACATGCTAACACCAAACTAGGTCTTATATTACAGGAATCTTGAATAATAGTGCTAGGTCTTACTTTCAAGGTAGGTCTTATTTTCGGTGAAACAGGGTACGAATCCCATGATGCATCTGTCTCTGGGAGTCATGCCTGCGGCTGTGAGAATCTTGCAATGCCTCATTGGGATTTGTAGTTTTACCACAGCTGGAGTGCTGGAGGTTCCCCACCCCTGGTCTAGGGACTAAAATAAAAGTTATACTTATCTGATCCTTGATGTCTGGCTCTTAGACCGGTCCCTGGAGCATTTTCACACCTCCTCTACAGCAGTCTAAAGGTCCTTGAGTCATCACATCCAATACACAGTGTATAGGACGTGAGGTTGCTGAGGGATGTACCTACCGCTGCAGCGTAGAAGGAGAGAGGCTGGAGTGAGCGCTGCTGGCTCAGATGATCTGGTGAGTATAACAAGAGCCATCAGAAGCAAACCCCTGGATCTGATATCTAAATGTATTCTGTTTTGGTTTTCTTTTCCCCTCCCCCCCCCCTTTTTACCTTAATCTTTTCCCTTAAAGCAGAACTCTCCCTCACAGTAGGGCTACCCATGCACTGCAAGGGTTAAGTGCTCATTTTTTTTTCTATGTTCAAGAATAGCAAAGTTATAGCCACCCTATCCTCCAAGCTGGCTTGCTCTTACACTGGCCCCTTCCACCTCTCTCCTCCCTCTGTATTCTAACGTGCCATACACAATGTATAGAACATGATGACTCAAGGACCATAGACCACTGCAGAGGAGAGGGTGAGGCGGAAGGG
>NW_017306989.1:383886-404427 GCF_000935625.1 Nanorana parkeri
CGTTTTGCTTCAACTATATATTAACCTTATACTACTTCTTACTGTTACTCGGTATTGTTGCGACATAGACATTGTAACATTGTTAAAGTAAACCTTGTACCTTTTTTCTTTATCCGAAAATTTCAATAAATGTATTGAAAAGATTGAACACATTTTCACTGAGAGTCATTCTCACAATTTTTACATTGAAGTTTTAATGTGACTTTTACATTTTACAAGATTGCTCTTTACTTTTCTGTTTTTGTACTGAATGCAAAGATTAAATTTGTTTAAGAGTACTTGAGTTAGCTAGAGAGATGGCACAGCACAAGTTGTTCACTTTAAAGAGACCCCAAGGCCAGAACATTAATTTCAACAACAATCATTGAAATATATTACATAAGATTCCGGTATATGTGAATACAAAGTTTTTATTACATGTTCTTTATCTGTAAAATCCTCCCTTGTGTAGACAGCCAAAAGCCCTGAGACTGCTGCTGGGTGCCGCCATCTTGCATGTAATGGCAGTAGGCCCTGCAGACTCATGTGATGCTCTGGTGTGTTCCCCTTCATTCTATCCCCAGGTGCTACATAACATTTTATGTAGGGAAAGTAAGGATAGTGGTAAGGAGCTTGAGCAGCACAGACAATAATTAAAGGCTCCCAGAAGAGGAGAGGACTATGACGTGCAAGGGAGGGAGGGGACTGTGTTAGGGAAATTACTCTTCCTGGTGTAGTCAACTTCAAGTGCACTGCCTGTCCAAAAAAAAGTCACCACATGGATTTAGCTAAGTAAATTGGTAAGAGCCTTCCATTAGATAATAGGTCTAGGTTCAGCAATGTTATGTGCCCCAAAAAATTAGATCAGCTGCCTACCTGAATATACTGAATGACCAGGTTTTCTTCCCAGCAATGCATTTTTTTCTTCCCTGACGGCACATTGGGCATATTCCAAGATGACAATGCCAGAATTAATTGGGCTCAGATCGTGAAAGAGTGGTTCAGGGAGCATGAGACATCGTGTCACACATGGATTGGCCACCACAGAGTCCAGACCTTAACCCCATTGAGAATCTTTTGGATGTGCTGGAGAAGACTTTGCACAGTGGTCCGACTCTCCCATCATCACTACAAGATCTTGGTAAAACAATTATGCAACTCTAGAGGGAAATACATGTTGTGACACTGCATTAGCTCACTGATACTATGTCACTGTGAATGTGTGCCGTAATGAAAGCTAAAGGCGGTCCAACAACATGTTATCAATATGAGGTTTTTTTGGACAGGCACTGTAAATAAAAAAAAAATAAAAAAATAAAAAAATAACAAGTAGCCATTTAAAATTGATATTTCTGAGCTTTCAACTGCAATTTTTAAGCTGGGACAGGGTCTCTTTGAAGTGACTGTGTCATCAGAGGAGCACTTCATGTATGCATTTAATGTAGTCGATCTGTCTGTGCTTTTACCTGCAATTCTTAAAGCTGGTGACAGGGTGCCTTTGAGAGCTGAGCTATAACAAAAGAGAGGAGCTATGGTACTGAATTTTTTACCCGTGTGTGTACATTTTAGCAAGTGCTTTGAAATTTCAAAGCTATATAAAATACTTATCCTTATAGAGAAGAATACCTATGTTTTTAGTCTAAGTGGGAGGAGGATTTGGGCAGTGCCATTTCAGAGGAACAAAATCAGAAAGTTTTGCAGCTCACTCATTTCTCCTCTCTTGCTAATGCAATAGAGGAAATAAATTCTAAGTTATCAATTCATTGACTTTGGACCCCGGCAAAATTACACTCTTTACATATAGATAATTCAATACATGTTGGAGAGGTTGTAATCAAGTGGGCACACATGCTCATATGTGATTGTTCTGCCCGATAATTCGACAATACTGACGATTGGTCATATATCTAATAGAAAAAATCCATGGACCTCCAATAGAATTTGGCCCTTGGATTCTGTTTCATTGTTCGAGTGAACCAACAGGCTGTTATAAACAATCTATATGCTGCACTTGCTTAATGCGGCAAACGCTTTGATTCCCCTTTATTAGCTTAAACTTCAGCATTCTCCATTATATTGTTGGTTCCCGAGGATATTTGTCCTAAGGAAAATGTGATTTCCAATTCTAGGAGTAAACAAGAACGTTATATGAAAATATGGGCCTGTTGGATCACCTTTCAGACTATGCCGGCTTATCTAGAGGTAATGGCGAAAGATCCGTAAATGGCAACTACTGATGTTGGACAGGGTTTCCTTCTCCCCCCATTTTTTTTTTTTGGTCTTTCTTTTCCCCGGGGTTGTAAATTGAGGTTATATAAGCATATTAGGATTGTGTACATCAACTTCAAATGATGGTTCCAGGAATTTTTTGTATAATGTACCTTAGCAAATGAGGATGATCACAAACTGTTATCTTAGTAAAAGGACCATATTTCATTGAAAGGTTGTACTCATTTGATTGTGATGGTATATGTTTTATTTCTGTTCCGTTTTCTTTTATAAGGTGAAAAAGATGACAGCTCATGTGCGCAAATGCCTCTATAGAACAGGCCAGAAAGATGCTGTGGCAGGCAGGTGTGCGCAACCGGAAACACATGCAAAGATGCGCTAGCGGCAGGCGCACAGGAAGTGACGCTACAAGCATTAACGAATCGGCCTATTTAAACGTGCCTGCCCTCCTCACTATGCTGATGGTCTTTCAGCTGTGTGTTCCTGTGCCTGTTGACTTGTTGAAGACTTCCCCCTGCCTGTACCCTCTTGACTCAGATTGTTGGACTCTTCTTGATTGCTGCCTGCCTCTGACCTCGGCCTGTGTCCTGGACTTGCTTATTGCCTCACGATTCTGTACCCCGCTGCCCGGCTGGTTCTAATCCTTGGTTATCCTAGACTACGCTCCTGCTTCTCGATTTAGCTTATCTGCTCCTGGACTTTCCTTGCACCATTGCTTGATCCCACCTGTGGCACTCAAGCTCCTCGCCGTTGTCTCACACAGTGTTCCCACCTCAAGGGGGTGTAGGATGCGTGAAGTAAGAGAAGACTCCTCAGCTGTCGGTCTCTCACCAGGTACGTGACATATTTTCTGTTTTTGTAAGAAGTATACTGTGATATATTGTAAAAATGTATAAATACTTAATAAATAAAATAGCATGTGCCAAGGAGCTCAGTTAACAACAGTTTACTTTACAACAAAGGAGCTAAAGGTAAACATGTGAACATGACACAAGAGCTCCACCTGCTGGATACATAGTATATTACATAATATTGATATGAAACATTTCATATTTACATGATTAAAATTATGCAAAACCACCAAATATTTCCTCTAATGGAAGGACGTTGTACTAAGTTGAATATTTTGGTGATTTGCCTGCAGGTTTCCTAACAGTAACAACGACGCCATGCAGAAAACCAGAAAATAAATAATGTGTAATGAGAACATGTTCAGAATCTACTTAGCACCTTAAATGTACATTGAGTGATAAAGCAATCTGTAAATAAAATCAATCAAGCTTTGTCTTGTCTAGCGAGCCATGGGATGAGAGAAAACCGATGTATTTTTCACTGCTTCTTCCAGATCTGTGACCATTTAGTAAAAATACAACCTCATCTCTAAATGCATTTTCGCCAGCTGAATTCCAGAGAAAAGAAGAGAACAACAAAGAAACCGTGGGCTGCATCAAGATCTGAGATTTGATGCCGGGCTGGGGAGCAGCATAAAAGAAAATTGATACAAGTATAGAAATAATGTATTTTGGAGATCAGAAAGCAACAATTACTTTGCCGGCTATTGTGTTGTATTAAGAAATACAAACCTTGTAAGAAAATAAACCATACGCAAGGAATATTAAAGAATATATGAGGGATGAGGGTAAACTTAAGTCAGGACTGGAAATGAGGATTAATTATACTGTATACTATATGGCCAAAGGTATGTGGAAGTTCCACCAAATTACTGAGTTCAGGTGTTTCCAGTGAAGGGTCCTGTTAATGTTACAGCATACAAACACATTTTAGACAATTGTGGTCTTCCAACCTGGTGTTAATAGTTCGGGGGAGGTCCTTTACAGATGCACCATGACTGTGCCCTGTGCACAAAGCCACCTCCATAAAGACAGTTTGATGAGTTTGGTGTGGAAGAATTCAAGTGGGCTTCACATAGCCCTGACCTCAACCCTACTGAACACCTTTGGCATGTATTGTAACTAGGGATGCACCAATACCGATACTAGTATCGGTGCCGATACCGAGTATTTGGGCGAGTACTTGTACTCGCCCAAATGCTCCCGATGCCTATACCGGTACCAGAACTTCCGGTATCAGGAAGCCAGGCAGCAAGTCATTACATGCCGCCCGGCTTCCTGATTGGCCTGGAGCCGGCTTCATGCTCCCTAGTCACCAGGGAGCATGGAGCTGGATTACCGGCCAATCAGGAAGCCGGGGAGCAAGTAATGACTCACCCCCAATCTTCCTGATTGCCAGGGAAGCTGGCTTAATGCTTCTTCCTCACTTGGTGAGAAGGGAGTATGGAGCTGGCTTCCTAGCTAATCAGGAAGCGGTCAGGAAGCTGGCCAATCAGTAAGCCGGGCGGTGAATGATTACCCACGCCCCCCCCCCCCCAGCTTCCTCGTCTACTAATGACAGTGGGAGCAATGGCTGCAATGACCACGGCCGCACACTCATGGGAGGATGTACAGGTACGTTCTCCCTGAACAATGCACCAGCGGACCGGCCGTTTTAATACAGTGGCCGTTCCGTAGGTGGTTAATGCCCATAGTTTTGGAAAGGGAGGTCCAACAAGGTAACATCAGTGTGATCAGTGCGATGGTCAGGTGTTCACAATCTTTTAGCCATATAGTATATAAAGAGGACACGCACTACCTGCTCGAGGCTCCTATTATACATCCAGGCAATGTTCTAGCACACAGCTCATACCATTGCTCCTTGTTAGCAGTCTGATAAACAGTCTGGTAAAAGCTTGAAAAAGGAGAAAACTAATGCAGCCACCACATCTAAGAACTGGTAAGCTGCAATATGTTACACTTTCGGGTTTAGATACGGTTGACATTAATTTGAAAGAAAGAATTCCTATGAGGCATTAAAAAAAAAAAGAAACATCAATATTAAATGATATATACATAGAATTAAATACAATTTACTCAAACTCAATTTGTCACTTGTGTTTGATGTCACTTGCATACGGTCACTTAGTCTGTCACTTGTGTTTGATGTGATGAACCTGATTGTAGCTTTAGTCACATCCGATGCAATTATTTTATGCTCTCATGTACATACTTTGTAAACCTTAGAGGTTGCCTTTTTAGGGTGTATATAAATTAAGAGATTGCTTAGGAAGGCATATGTTGTTCAGACCTAGTTTATTAAAGCCAAACTACATTTATAAGATAAATGATAAAGCTTCTTTAATCTTCCTTTTTATTTTCCAGCAGTAAACAAGGACATACATTCCAGCTTAGGATGTCAATAAAAATCGCTGTTTGCCTTTCATCCTTTAGACGTAAACAAACAGAACAAACGGGATCAATGTGGAAAGAAGTGAACATTAATAACTTAAGATAGAGATTGTTCACAGACTGGATGTAAGTGTTAATACAAGATTTATTGATACATAACCTGGTGAAGAGATGAACTGCTTTAAAGATCTGTTTGATGCCTTTTCTTACCTTCAGTTCTTGAATTTAGGAAAGAAAAAAGACTGACAAGAGATGGAGTATACAGCTAATGCCAGTTATGATCAAAGAGACAAAGACTGGAAATGGATTAGGGATTATCTCTCTAACTTAAACAAAGATCTAATGGTTTAAGAAAAAAAGCAGTGTGTTGTTTTACTGTAGGCAACGTGTTTGTTCAGAATAATTATATTTGTTCTGTGGCTTGGAAGCTGATTAACCATAGACAGTGGTATATAAGTTTTATAGCTACCGAAAATTGGCTTGGCTGTCCTTGCAGTTGGAGTCCTGGGGCCAGATATGGTGAGACAATAAGTATTTTATCATAAATGTATAGTATTTAAAATGATCTACTAGACATGTAAGCTGGGGAAAAATGTGGTTCAGTTCGGATATTTCGGGATTCGGGCCCGAAATCCAATTCGGTTCGGGGTTTCGGATGCGGACGAAATCTGAATTTGCGTTAAAGGAAATCTCACCGCTCCAATTCCTTAGCCACCACTTAGCCAGGTTGGGGGTGTTCAGTGCTGGCATTTGTAGCTTTATACACTTTTTCACTGATATACTGGATTTGCTGTGAATTTTAATAAAGTCTGCAGTATTGGAATTCTCTGGATAGTGCGGCCTGTTCGTATACTGCTGAATTTGCGTTAGTTTCGGATACATTTACGAACTAATATTTGTTATGACTACCACAGAAAACCATATACAGATATTAATGCTAAAGCTGAGTCTCCTAGACCCGAATAGCATTTGGGATCTGAATCTCCAAATTGCATTGGGGAACTCCCGAATGCCATTTGGGTCTGGGAGCCTCAGTTTTAGTAATATATGTATATGGCTCCCAGACCCGAATGGCATTTGGGAGCTCCCAAATGCAATTTGGAAATTCAGATCCCGAATGCCATTCGGGTCTAGGAGCCTCAGCTTTAGTATTATATGTATAGACTCTATATGGCTTCCATGTTGTCGTAACAAAAATGTGTATTTAGACCCATTCAGATGAATTAAACCGAAAAACACATCTGATTGGCCAGAAAAGTCACATGTCCAATTCAGTTTAGTTTTTAAATGAAATTCAGACCGGATCTGAAATACGGAAAAAGGAATTTGGAATCGGACACATTCGGATGCATTGGGATTCAGAAATGTCCAAATTTCAGAAAATTCGTACAAATTTTGATTCGGAATGAAAGAAATCGCACATGTCTATTGTCTACTGATAGCAAGTCCAAAAAAGTTAGAAGTCATACTTGCCTTACCACCATTGTGGGCTCATGACGTCCAGGTGAGAGGAACATTCCTGGGGAATACAGAGCGGCCCAAATCTTGCAAGAAGATGCTTTTGCAATGGACTGGAATGGCCATGACATATGTATGAATTGTCACTGGCTTCAGTCATCATTTTATATTTTTTAATGTTATAGTGGACCTTTCAGTAAATTTTTATTTCTATCAGGGTTATTCACAAAAGGGTGAAGAGTTTGGAGAAGGCAGGAGAAGTGAACAATCTAGGACAAAATAGCTGATTTGGAAAGATTCTCCAATTCAGCTCACTTTCCAGTTCAGCTATGTTGTCCTAGATTGCTCACTTCTGCCTTCTCCAAACTCTTCACCCTTTCGTGAATAACCCTGTATTAAATGAATACAATCGTGACATGTCACCATATACCCCAACAGTATATATGTTCCAAAAAAGGTACACCTCTTATCTTCAAAAAAACATCTTTGGGCTTCAGTTTGCTCCATTGTGCTCCTAACTGAATATAACATTTAAGCCTTGAAGAAGGGGGAGATCCCCAAAACGTGTTGGCTGTTTTATGAATTCTTGTTATAAAATAACATCCAGGGGTGTCCCCATGATGAGGCGGCCGGAGGCGCTAGCCTCAGGTGGCATATCATTGGGGGGTGGCAGGTGTGAGGGGCAGAGGGCAACACGGTCGTCTAACAGCAGCCTCCCTCCAGGCTCACAACTTGCCCGCCTGCCACCTCTTGACAGCTGAAAGTTCGGCCCTAAACCACCACTCCCCTTTCTCCTGGCCACCTCAAGTGGCAAATATGGTAGAGATGGCTCTGATAACGTCAGTAGTACATGTTTTTGGAATCTTAGGCCTTTGGTCTAGTGCTCCCAGACCATTTACAGCAATAAAATAGCTGACAAAGCTGCTAATCCTTCCCTACTCGATTCAGAACTAAAACCCAAAATGTTTAGTTTTAAGTCAGTTGAAGTGGAAGTAAAATGCAATTGATTATTTGGAAATTTCCATTACAATATTGACGCAATTATTTCATCAAATACGCATGTACGCAAGTACAGTTCATTCAAATTTCTATTACGAATAATGCATTCTGCGATCTCAAATAGTGCACGCATATACGCGCGTATATGCGTATATATTCGCGCATATACGCGTGTACATACTCACACGTACGCGTATATACGCAATATACAATTTTGCTCTTGCGTTGTGTGTGAATGAGGCCTACAAGTGAGCCTCGGCTGAGTTGAAGAATAATCTCCTTCTGCTGGAAGGGAATTAGATTTTTTTTGGCACACAATGGAGTCATGTCAGGCCAGAAAGCAATATTGTATCTCGACCAGTTCTTATTCAGCAGGAACAGCATTATAAAAAGCATTGCTTTGGGATATATTGATTCAAAAAGTAATCTTACTGAATAAAGTCATCACATTGGTTTTGCCGTTATTTCATAGGACCAAGTCAGGGCTTATAGTACATCTTACAAAAGAGTTTTTTTCCCCCCTTTCAGTGACATCTACCAATGCTCACCTACCGTATCATATAATATTATTTGCATTCAGCTTCTTTTGCTATTTTATAGCAAATTTGCATTCCAATTGTGTTGTAATATTTTCCAGTGTATTTCAGCTTTATACGGCCCACTGATTAGTGCATACATTTACCTACAATGTATTACAATGTTATTTTTTGGTCAGCAATGACTGTAAGTAAAATATTCATTGCAAACGTTTGTGGACTGTCTGCTTACTTTTTAAAGTGGACCTGTGCTTTGCCCATTTTAAAAGCTGATCCCCAGTGCTCTGCTTAGTGTTGAAGAGAAGTTCCCGGTACTTCCAAGTATGAGAGGGGAATGTCACTCACTCTTCCTAACCCCATGCAACACCTCTAGTGCTTGTCTGCTCAGAGACCAGTACTGTTACATGGGGGCAGAGAGAGAGAGTCAGCTCTGTGCTAGCTCAGACTAGGAAAGACTTGACTTGGAGCTCACACAGGGCCTCTTCTTCCTTCCAGGGGTGAATACAGCAGTGGGAGGAGTGCATATTCAAAGCAACAGGTTGAATTTAGGTAAAGTTTGCTGACATATATTTCTGGAACCTGCCAAAAAGATGCTAACATGTTTTAGAATGTATATGAAACCCAAAGGGACTCCAGACACGTTGTGATAATTAAGGTGGTGATGTGCCAGGCCCCTTTATCCTACATGTAATGCTTTAGATTAGGGATGAGCAAACCAGTTTTCCTGAACCAATGTCTTTTAAAATTGGATCTCGAAAAGGATTTTAAACCCTTTGGTAGTGAGAGAAATACCTATGTATGGCTCTTAACTGTACATATAGTTTATCACCTCGAATATAGTCTTAAAACCCAATTCCAGGCTCCCCCTTAAGCCCCAAGTGTTCCCTCTGCCCCCCTTGAACTCCCCCCAACACTGCTATGTTTTATAATTTTGTTATTTTTTTTTATACTTGATTTTCCCAGATGTATGCAGAATGTTAGTATGTGTGTGGTCCTGCTCCTCTAAGAATTTTCTTCTGGGGGGCAGTCTTGATGAGATCAGTGCCACTCTCTGCACCATTGTGAGTGCTGCCCTCCATGATGATGCTCCCAAGGGGAAAGTCCATGATGCCCTACACTCACAAGATATCCTCATCTATCTATCTATCTATCTATCTATCTATCTATCTATCTATCTATCTATCTATCTATCTATCTATCTATCTATCTATCTATCATAAGACATGGGCTGGTAGGATTGTGGATGGTCTATACTGTATGTGTAAGGTTTCTCACCTACTAATGGTGAGCTTCTTCAGGATTTGTGACTGATATGGAGAAATCAAACATTTTGTTTCTTCAGAATTTGAATAAGTCCTGTTCTTGATCCTGAAGCCCAGAGCCTTTGTAGAGCTTTGGGTTGGATAAAGCCTCCATAAAGCCTTCATTCCTAAGTTCACATTCAACTGGTAACCAGAACTCATTATTAGTCTCAGCTCTCCATAGGCCTTTATATATGTAAACTGACTAATAATCAGGGCTCTTTGTCATACCCTCTCTGCTGTGGGAGCCTGCTGCTGGGTGAAAAGGCTGAGTGTTAACAGAGCACTATAAAAGGTGAAAGAACTGCCTGTTTGTTTTGAGGATTTAATTGGGGGTACCCTTTTAGTCAGGAACTAACATGAATTTAGTTAGTGGCTTGGATGGGCAAATGTTTTGTTTGGCTTAGGCTATGAACTTGCTGTCCATCCTGAACTTTGTTTGCTGTCTTGCTGAATAAAAGTGCAGGACAAACCTGCTTGGACTGTTCCTGGGTATCCCTGTCTCGTGGATGGTTTACTGCTGGCAATATCTATCTATTTATCTCCCAAATTAGCCATCCATATCTCTTTATGTGCTGTTTAGTCCTAACCCCCAGGATACTATGTTATGAAAATAAACACATAAACATTAATGCAGACGCTTTTGTTCCAATAATAATGGCAGAAACCGACCTAAGCGGAGACACAATTATTCTAATTGCATTAATCGCCTGAGAAAACCTGACAAAAAAGAACGGTCTGCAGTAGCAGGCTTTTTGATGCGATGGTGTTGGCAAGGTGAAATGGAATGGCTACAATTGTTAGAGAATGTACAAAAGATCAATTGAGATAATTGATCAGATTTCAGACGTTGTTGTAAGTCTGTGGCATTGAGGAGGAAAAAACATCTGCTGCTCAGGCATGGGGAAATACATTTATCTGTTTTGGAATTGATCTTAGAGGAAAGCAAAACTCTCCACCACCAGTATGGATTGGAGCACAAATCATATTTGTATTAACTTAATCAGCAGGAAGGGGAAAAGACTTGATTTCTAAATGAAGTGCCCATTACATGCTCCTTGACTTCATCTAGTGTAGGTAATGTCGTGCAAACTGTATTCGCCCAGAACATTTATACATCAGCCCCTAAGAGTAACTAAATGTCAGCACATCGTAGTTCTGTACGTGGAAGTGACATCTTTCTACCCTTACCTGAGAGTTATATGCATATTGGCTGTGAATCATCTGAGGATTTTTTTTGCACAATCACCATTGTTTGCTTTTGTTTTTTCCTTGGGGCTTTTTTCTGTCTATATTGCTTTTTTGTCTTTGTGTAGATATTTTCTATGCCTCATTTGTTTGAAGGCTCATATATGTGACTCATTTATATATGTTTCAATTTATTAGATATGTATGATTATTAGCTCGGCACAATATTGTTTGTCACATTTTCCAGATATTTAGTTATATCCTTAGTGCTTGGTAGCTCTTATTTCCACATTACACTTACTGGCGCTGATCACCTTTATTGTTTATTTTTACATCTTTCTACCCCTTTCCTGTGTACCAGAGGTACACACACATGTGTTTTTCATATAATAAGTCATCACTAATAATTGGGGCTTTAGTGGCCTGAAAGACAAGCAAATTGTTAAATCTGTAAATTTTTTTATTCCCCTGGAAAATAAGTGTTGCTAAAACCATCACCCCATTTACAAGCAGGTAATAATATTAACCATAATAATAAGTGACAAAAACGAAACAAACAAAAAGGCCAAATCCTTCTACTGCAAAGTGCTCTGATCACAAAGTCCCCAGATCTGCGTGGGTTAATAGCAAATTTTACTTTTCTGCCTTGAGGACATCAATTATAATTACAATAATCATTATAATTTCCCCATGAACAATTAGAGAGTCTTAATGCTGCCTCGTTTCCCGGCAAAGGTCAGACCTCCTCATCCTTTTAACTTTTGCACCTCTTATGAGTGCAGTTCCAGGTAATGTGACGTTTCTTTCAAGGAGGCATTTTACTACAGTGAACAAAATGTTATAAAACAAAACAGCAGCAAGGCTTATAAAACTTTAAGAGAGGAACTCTGGGTAACTGTTAGGGAACTGAGAAACCAGACAGAAACTAAAGTGCAGGTTAAAAATAAAAGGAGTTTATTGAGAAAAAACAATAAACAAAAAGGGCAATAAAACAATGGAGGAAGTCTAGGACGAAGTCAATGCCAAGTCAGAAGCCAAAGCAGGTAGTCAGCCAAACCAGATCAGGGAACTGTAAGAGTCCAGGGCTTACTGCACATGCCCAAATACGCATCAGTGCGCCAACCCGCGCATGCGCAGAAGACCTGATGGAAAAAGGCAGGAAAATGCCCAGGAGGCACACAGGAAGTGACCTCAACCTGATGGAAAAAGGCAGGAAAATGCCCAGGAGGCGCACAGGAAGTGACCTCAACCTGATGGAAAAAGGCGGGAAAATGCCCAGGAGGCGCACAGAATTGACCTCGGATTTGTACCTTGACCATTCTACTTCTTTGCCCCTTTTGTACTCAGCTGCCAGATTGGAACCGACCCTGGCTTGGATCTCGACCATTCTTCTGATTAACCCTTGTGTACTTCGTTGCCAGAGTGGACCTGACCTCGGCTCGGATCTCGGACTAAGGCTTGCACGGTGCTCCGCACCCCTGGCACCCGTGCCACTCGGTGTCCACCAAGTCTCTGTCTCCCTCTCCAGAGACTTCAAGGACCCGAGGTGCAAGTGAGGCCTCCCCACTACTTCGGGCTCACCTGAGGTACATGGCTCCCGTGACAGGAACATTGAGAGCAGGATGAATGGAAGCAATAGCCAGAGACAGGAACAAGGAGGTCAGTCAGCCAGAGCCAGGGTCATACATGGAGAACAGAAACAACAGCAGAGAAATTGGCAGATCAGACTACACACAAGGGCAGAGACTAAATGGACCAGCTGATGGTTAAATAGTGAACTGGTGTTGCATCATCACTCTGAGACAGGAATTTGTGTGAGGGTTTGTCAGTAGTTGCAGAATGATGATGTTTACGGCTTTGGTCATAAGAGGGCACCAAAGCGGAATGGACAGTGTCAGACAGACTGCACACAAGGCATGCTTAAGCTTTACTGGAGGATGAAGGGTAAGAAACCCTGAGAGCAGCATTGTTTTCTATCCTGAATTTGTTGCTAAAGTTTATGCAGTCATTTATGGTTACATTGAAATGAGAAGAATATTGAGATGATAACTACTTTTACATCCAGGACCACCTTCTACTTGACTTTTCCATATACTTTAAGAGGAACTCCCTAGATAAAACTCAGTTCCTTCCATCTAATGGATGTAAAAGAAAAACATACTTACTAGACATGTGCACTGCCAAGAAATTAGTTTAGTTTCGTTTCGTTTTAAATTCGGATTTGTGTTATTTAGTTTTTCGGGATTCGGGTGTGAAAGTCAATTCGGATTCGGACAAAATTCGGTAGCGGTAGTTCGAACGTTCGTTTCGTTTTCGGTTCTTATTCGTTTCGTTCGTTCGTTTGCAGCAAAGTGACATTTGAGGGGGGAAAAAATATTTTTCTCCTTCTCTAATGTCACTTTGCTCCAACGAACGAAACGAATAAGAACCGAAAACGTAACGAACGTTCGAACTACCGCTACCGAATTTCGGAAATGGAAATTCGGATTCGTTTGCATTTGTTATGTCTGTAATTCGGAATTCGGATACATCCGAATTTCCGAAAATTCGTCCGAATTTCGATTCGGAACAAAACGAATCGCACATGTCTAATACTTACTAATCCTTGGAGTCCAGCGAAGGTCACCTTGTGCAGCTCTGCTCCCTCCCCACCCTCTTGAGACTACTTCTTCACCAAAATGACCTGGTATGCCCGCTTGTACGTAAACATGCTGCAGGACTCTGCTAGATATTTTGGACCTAGCAGGGACCTGTGGGATGTTTACACACATGTGGATCCTTAGAAGGTTCCGTCCTGAGAATGCTTGTTCTGACTGGATACATTTCTACATAATATTCATATGTAAATGTCTGCATCCAATACCAAATTGCTTCAGCCAACATGGCATGAAGTGGCCATGATTCTCTAGTGTTTGCAGGCCACTCATGCGGACAATACAGAAAATTCTGAAAGGCATTGTGGAGTTTAGCTTCATGCTAGGAGCGTATCAAGCTTTATTATGTCAAATTATTAACTAATGGCTTGTTGAACATAATTTAGCCACTTCTCTGTCACCATTTTCTGCAGAGTTAACAGTTTCCTCCGAATCACGACATTCATTAACCACTATAGAATGTACATAAATTATAAAACTTGGAATGGCCACTTCAAGATTAATGCCAGCTATTGCTATTTGTCTGGAGATAGGCCAGAGATCATATAAATGAATGCAATGAAAACAACAGCTTTATCAATTGATCAAATATTAATGGATTTGTTTTTAGGCCCCGTTCACATTGAGCGATTTATCGCGCGATTTTTGTAGCGATATCGCTCATATTTCCGCACTATATCGCTCTATGTAGCTTCACCAATACATTTCAATGAAGCTGTTCACATCTCGTCGCTCAATGTCGCTCAATATCGCTCAATATCGCTTGTAGCTCGTCGCTGGTAGCTTGTCGCTTCTACATGACCCTTTTTTAGAGCGATTTTGAGCGATATTGCTCCTGATTGCATACAGCCCAATAGGAAGATGTCGCGCGACACGTCGCTCAATGTCGCTCAATGTCGCTCGTCGCTCAATGTCGCTCAAAGTCGCGCGATTTGCATGTCGCTCAGTGTGAATGGGGTTAGGGATCTGAGAGCTTGCTTTTTTTTAAGTTTGTTTATTTAAAGAAACATTTACGGGTATGTTTACTGATGTTTCACGGGGTAATTAACCCACTGAATGATTAATAGATATTAGTCCAAGTGAGATATGATGGGATTCACCCTACATTCCACAGTTACATTCACCCTATTTACAGTAAGATAATTCTGCATCAGGCGAATGCAGCTGCTGGAGAACAGCCACTGAATTCCAAATGTACAGCATCAGTGAAGATTCTGCTCCATCTGCTGGTATTAGCTATCCAAGGTGCTGAAACTGTTTGTAAGCTCAGTTTCAGCATCCATGGAGTGCTTTTTTGCAGCAGAATGTCACTCCTATATATCCCTACAGCATGGGAGCTAGCATGCGCACTCTCTCCTATGTGGATACCAGCCAACATGCCCTTTGGCTTTGGGGGTTACATTGAAAGAGGGTCCCCTTCCCAAAACACTGATGATAAAGAGCATAGGTTTCTTCATCACTCCCAGTTCACAGGAAGGGGGGCCAGCAACGGGGAGGTTATGTACCACCTAAATGCCTTCCAGTTCGGGGATAAGTAGGTGGCTTCCACTTACCTGGTAAATTGGTTTTGAAAGGTCCCTTAGAACCCCAGGCAGTTTACCGGTGCCTGCAGGTATAAAGAAATAAACACACAGACACAGTTTTAAAATATTTTCTTCTACTATGTTAGCAAACATTTGCCTTTCTTGGTCCAAGCATTGCCTGAAGATGGCCTGTGTGATCCATTCGGTGTTGACATTTGAGGGGAAGGAGGGGAGTAGTTCCCTTTCCTTTCTGCTCAAATACCATTTGAGCACTTATGTATTTTCCACACTGGGCATGGCTTTATGTGCCCAGAGAACTCTGGGGATAGAGATCCTTGTGATTTAAGTACCCATATTTGGACTTGGTGTTACAAGATTAGGGAAATTACTTCAATAATAAGTGAACATATTTGCTTAAAAAAAGAACTCCAGGATTTTATAAAACGTACCCTTGCAGTAGGGCTTACCCCACACTGTAAGGTTTAAGTGCTGGTCTAAGGGTGCAAATAAAGAAGGCACACTCACCGGATCCTTGGTCCTGTGGCAGTCAGTGCTCACTTCTCTCCCCCTCCACTCCACTTGTGGTCGTTCTGCATCATTTCCAATGCAAGTTAATGGACCTGCATTTAACGGGACCAGGCTAACGGCTAGGCAGGACAGAGAATCAGGTCAGTATATCTTCTTTATTTGAGCCCCCTAGACCAAAACATACAGTGCAAGGGTTAGTTTTCCTGGAGTTCCTTTTTAACTCCGTTTAAAAAATAAGTGCCCTTTCAAACAAATATTTTTGACTTCCTTCCCTAAACTAAACAATCCCAGGTTGCCTCCCCAGATCTATACTTACCAAGATCTGAGGGCCACTGCTCTATTGTTTATTGACATCCAGCACTGCAAGTCTCCATCTCCTTGTCACATTTGCATGACAGACAGCCACATAGAAGTTTATGGGGCTGTAATGTGCAGGTGCAGCCAGTAAGTACGGATCTGAGGAGGTGGAGGGTGGGACTGTTTAGGTCAGGGGTGGGAGGCAAAAAATATAAGTGCACTTGTTTTAAAGCGCATTTATCCTTTAAGGAGAGTATTTATAAAAATGGGAATAATGTTTCTTGTTTGCCCACATCTTCTAGTTTATAATGAAAAAAGGAAAATATTCTTAGTTGTCATGGGGATGTGACGTGGAGGTGCACATGATCATGATGTGTGAGGTTTATCTTTCCAAAAAAACAAAAATGAACAAATATGCTCAAGGTGATTATATTGGAAAGTGTGTTTTGAGCACTGAGGGATCAAACGGTAACTGTCCAAAATGCAACAGTTCATGAGGTTTAAAGTGAGCCATTTTTATTTATTTATTATGGGTATTATTTATATAGCACCGACATTGTACACAGAGCTTTACAAATTCATATAAGTCCCTGTCCTCAAGGAGCTTACAATCTAAGGTCCCCATCTCACATGCATACATATGGGGGCCAATTTAGACAGGAGCCATTTAACCTACCAGCATGTCTGTGTAGTGTGGGAGGAAACCCACACATGCACAGGGAGGACATGCAAACTCCTTGCATATAGTGTCCTGACATGGCATAAGAGATGAGCCAATCAGTAAAAGCTCCCAGGAACTAAGCTGAAGAAAAACATGGAGGTTTTACAGGGGGGTGGCCTAAACTCAGGGGGTTGTGTTACTTAAATGGCAACTTTGCTAGAAGAAGAAAGCTGCACACTGCTATTCATCAGAACAAAACTTGAATCCATCATGCTTGCAGCCTCCAGCATGACGGGACTCGCCATCCACCTTTATTGCATTTGACCTGTATAGACTTAGTCATGGGCATTATGGATTAAAGTTTTGTACTGGTGAATAGTTGTGGAGCATGGATGGCCCCTGGGAAGCACCTGCACACACCAGGGTGTCCTGAACTGGTGTTGGACAGAGCAGTGAAGTCTTATTTCTGCTTACATACAAAAAATAACTTATGCTGCTGCTCCTTTACAGTCCAGTCAGCAGACTTCAGGAGAAGAGGTGACTAAAAAGGCAGAACTTTAGCAGCCAGTGAAGCAAAGGGAAATTACCCCAATGGGACAGCAAAAAAAAATAAAATGACAGGGGTCCTAAAACTTAACCTCATGAAAAATACAGACTGACCATTGAAGGGTTCTTTCTATGATTAACAGATACAGCCCTATACCTTATCCTTTGCTGGAAGCTTGTGTTCTTCTCTGCTCTCTGGTGCTCTAGGTTGTGAGCTTCCCTCAGCTCAGGGGCATCCCTACAATTTTTGTTGCCTGAGCAGGGGGGCATGCCTCTATCCGATGTCCCACCCAGATCACTGATGTCACTGGTTGCCAGTAGCTGGGCATATGCCAGCCAGAGTGTCCCGCTCAGCTCCTGGCAACCAGTGATGTCAGTGTGCTGGGTGGGATGCAGGCCAGAGTGTCACTAGTTTCTAAGAGCTCTTAGCAACCTGGGACGCTCTGGCCGGGAAAGTGGAGGCAAAACCCTCAGACTGCTTGTTATAGGGATGGCCCTGCCACAGGTTACAATGCAGGACTGTTGGTCCTGCCTCTTGAATTGTACAGTATGATGTTAGAGTGCCTGTGACTGGCAGAGCGACAAAGAGAAGTGTCTTTGGGGGGTCAGTTTTGTAGCCAAGAGGAAGCCTGCAGAGGCAGACCCACTGCAGAGTGTAGATTTTCCATTTTCTACCCTATCCAATACAGAAAAAAAAGTTTTTGGCTTTGCCTATTAATGGGTGAAAGCACATCTGAAATAGTATGAGTTGATGAGTATAAGGAAATGCACACAGGTATCTGCTGAATGTTTAGCATTCTCCTGATTCTAGCGCAGCTCAGTGGTGGCTTCTACATGGATGCTCTGGAATGCAGTTCTGTGCAATTATATAACATTTGTTCTATTGACTTGAATTAAGCTGTGTGTAGAAACACCCCAGTGCATTGCAGAAACACTGCTGGTACACTTCATTGTATGCAGAGCATCACAGCAGCTCTTCTTGAGCTACGCACAGAGGAATCCTGAACACTTCACACATTCCTGTTTACACAAAGTCCCTAAATAAGCTGCTGCTTAAAATGTAGAAGTCATTTGATCTTGAAGAGGCACAGAACTATGATCACAATAAACAAACAGTAGCTGTTAATAATATCTCCTCACAATACAATATAATTACAAAGCAGCAGTGCTGGAGCTTCTGTCTGCTCCATATATGTTGTGCACTTTTTGTGTAGGGGTGTATTCTGGAGATTCCATAGATGCAATAGAGATGGTATACTTCCAGGTGCTACTTTGCCCTCAATGGCCCTGAAGTCTTTTGAGGCTTTAAAGCTCACTTCCGCTTTCACTGCAATACTTATCTTATTTCTGGCACTGTTACCAGTTTGCAATGCAGCACCAGTTCTATTTCAGGTTGAATGGTACCCAGTGTTATTGAAATTAATTAATGTCAGCTCAGGGTATCAAGGACTTGTCCCCTGGGGGCATGTCATGCTGCCCTGGACTCACATTACACAGTTCCATTATCTGCAGTGTTCAGGATCCACCTACTGCGTATGGAATAAGAGGGAAAACAGGACCTGTGTCGTGATGTGACTGGGCAGAGGAGAACAAGCTGGGAAAGGGTATGCATGAAAATTGTTGGAGGGAGGAGAGTGGGGATGGAGAGTGTGGGTAAAGGGTGCCCAGTCAGGAGTTGGACAAATATAGGCTTGAATGAGAGTAATCTGACATCACAATTACCTCATACTGTATATTACTATAACAGTTGAGAAAAGGAACCTTCCCAGATCAATACTAGGTACATATCTGGGGAGCAACTCAAATATCCCAGTCATCTAACTGTAGCTAGTGGTGGAAAACATAGGAAAGAAACACCTTAGTTAGCTTCTGAGAATATGCAGCACTACTAGGATACAGAGGGCAGGGGTCAGCCCTGCCTATCCTTTAAAATAATCAACTATCAACCTACTGGCTGGAATTTAAAGCAGAAAGAAGATGGTGGAACTCAGGTTTGTGAGCCTGGGTCTATATCAAAAACATAGTTCTCACTTTTACCACCGAACCTCATAGGTGGGAAGGAGCCCAGTGTTCAGGTTCATTTCAAAAAACCTAGTTGTCAGGTCAGGTTGAGTATGTTTCTTGATGATTCAGAAGCTCTGACACAAGTCTGCATTATATTGCATGCCTCCCAACGTTCTTAGTTGGGAAAGAGCGATAACCTTTAGAACAAAGTGTGTAGCCTAAGGACAAACCCTGGCCATGCCTCCAGTTGCATGGGTTATGACGAATAAAAAAGCAAAAAATGATTGACTAAACCCAAAACTTTTGGTTGTTAAGTATTGCATTTATTTTTGAGGTCTATACATCTGTCCAAAAAGAAGGACAACTCAAGAGGAAAGAGATGCAGGGAAATGTATCTCCAAAACTGGGACAGTCCCTCCAAATGAGGGACAATTAGGATGTCGAAGAAGAGAGTTTACTCTGACAATAGGGTAGTTTGGGTATAGTTCACTAGTTCTGCTATCTGAACCTGCACTAAATGACAAAATTCTTGTGTTCTACGTTCTTTCTTGAAAATATTGTAAGTAAAATGTTTAGGAACATAACCCTTTGTTGAATATCAGTAACATTGCAGAGCTGCAAAACTTTAAGATTCAGCTTATTCATGCTTTAAAAAAATAAAAATAAATAAAGATTCAGCTTGGTTGCCTACAGTCACAGTTGAATGCACAGGGCTTATTAAGTATACTGTAACAACCCTATGTTGGGTGGTGTTTGGTGGTAGAGGGATAGGGTTTTCAGTTCATGTTGGCTTAATCAGTTTTGAATGAACTGGACTTTATTTTTAACCTGCACTAGGATAAATGTAGGTTGATGTGGGAAAGACAGACACTTGATTTGTTCAACTCTTCATCCTGGACTGAAAGTCATGAGAGTGCTATTCAATGCAGTATTACTCAGAGCCCAGGCTACATCATAACATACCCCCATGGGTGTATCCATGACAGCCTGGGCTCACAGGAAGTGGTTTATGGTGCCGGCTGTCAATCAACCAAAAACACTAGTGATATATAGTGATATATAGTGGGAAAAGAGGAATTACTGGCAGAGGAGCGCTGGATTGAAGGTCAATAGTGCAGCAAAAAGTGGCTTTTATTATATTTTCATATAGAGGCAGGGACACACTCCTTCACCTCTCCTTCACTTCTGTATCCTGGATTGTGCAGGCATGCTATGGGTAGGTGGGCATGCACCCTTTCCATCTGCTGGTAGGCAGGAGATTTGAGCTTGCGGCCATGTAGAGTTTGACCCTAACCCTACATGTTTGTAGTTTGCTGAATAGGCAAACTAAATATCCAGTTTGCCAACCCAGAAGTATCACTACCACCACTAAAAGAACAACTTCCAGCCCCCCCCC
>NW_017306989.1:404657-408942 GCF_000935625.1 Nanorana parkeri
AAAAAAAAAACTATAGTAAACCCTTATCCAAGCATGCAGCTTGCCTTGCCAGGTAAGGCAGGGGCAGAGAGCATGCACCACCCCCTTCCCTTCTGAACCATACCAGACCACATGCCCTCAGCATGGGGAGGGTATCTTACCCCCCAATGCCTGCAACCCACCACATCCACCAGGCCAGGCATGTGGGGAGGAGGCCCTTGTCCCCATCAACATGGGGGGTGGGGGCTTTGCCAGGAGGGGCCTTTTTTTTGACAGTCATTTTTAACAAGCCAACCAGCCAAGAAAAATTCATGCCGGCCTGAAAAACAATGTTAGACACAAATGCCCTTCTGTGCCAAATTTGCCAGATTGCTAGTCTAGGTCTGATATTTTCCATTTGAAGACCCTCAAAATCCTAGGAAAACACAAGACCCCATGGGAGATTTTAGACACTATGCCAACTAGAGTTGCCCCCAAGACCCAAGCACTGCCAGACAGCAACAGTATTCCCTATGCAGCCTTGTGCAATGAATGGTGTTTGGATCTAATACTGGGTTACTTCAGGTGAGCGTTCATATTGATGCTAAAAGCATCTGATAAAGGCAAATTCTAAAATAGGTTTGTGCGTAATGATTACCTCATTATGCTTTTGAACTTTGGGTTTACAGAGACAGCTTCTGGAGATGAGATGACTAAGCTGAAATCAATGAGATTTTTTTTTTTATTTCCCTTTCACAAACACTTCCTTGGCACTGGGGTCTATAGCACGATTTAAAGGCTGGCAGGAAGCACAAAAATAGACTTGATTTTAATGCTCGTTAATTAATCGCTAGAACAGAAACTGCAAAAATCAGTTGTAACAATAAATTATGCTAATGTGTCCAACCAATTTAGAGTACAACAGTCAACAGGAGCTGAGAACTGAACTCTAGGCAAATAGCTCAATGCACAGATGAAATATGTACAGCTTATGGAAGCTGTGTTACCTGCCAAAGGATAATGTTTCTGTCCATCAAGTCATGGGATTTACTCAGATCTACTTCACTGCCCAGCTCTGTCTGGTAGGGCAGGAGACCTGATTTTTATCTGCTGCAGTCAAGTAACTCTTAAGGGTCTTGTCCTTCCCAGCCTATGATTGGACAGTGAAAGGAGAAGCAGCTCACTGAGCTCCTCTCCTGACCTCCTTCGATCAGCATATCTCTTGTTAGCACATAGGCACAGCACAACAACTGTGTGAGCCCCCATTCACACCTGAGGAATCCCATCACTTCCAATGGTGCCTGTTCACACCTGAGCAGTGTGTTCCATGTTGCTTGTAGTTAAAAAAATACATGAGCTTTCTTCTCCATAGACTTTTATGTGCAATTTTGTGCCTAACAAACTTCTAGTACCTAGTTGTCCATTGGCTAAAGCAAAACAAAACCATTCAAGCCTGAAAACACCTGATAAACGCCAGAAAAAAATATTTATGATCACCAACAAAATGCTCACCCTCAGATGTGAAGGAGTGCTGCTTTTCTCTCTCCCAGTCTGGGCTCTGTTGTACAGGGACTGCTAGAGGCTGATTCCAGGCCAAATTCAGGTACTTGTATTTACAATTGTAAGGAATCATAAACCATCTCTCCAAAGCTCCTCTGTAGTTGCCTTAAGTAGTGTTAGACTGCCAAGAACAAGTGAAATTAGTATTGAACCCCCCCCAACCCCTTCATACTAATGGCTGCTCTGCTACACTATATGTATGGTGCACCCACTGCCCCCTTTGTTTTTAAAGAGTCCCAGGTTGCCAAGAACTGGGCGGGGAGATATGTAAGGACCATACACATCGCCCTGTCCAGCTCTTATTAACCTGGGACACTCTTGCCAGTGTCCCACCAAGCTCCTGGCAACTAGTCACATCACTGGTTGCCAGGATCTCAACAGGACACTGACAAGAGTGTCCCACTAAACTCTTGGCAACCAATGATGTTGCTGGTAGTCAGGAGCTCAGCAGGACTCCAGCCAGTGTGGTCGATAGGTGGCAAAAAGACTTGGGCCAACCATGAATATGAGTTATCGTTCCTGCTCAGTGGAGGGGGAATGGTTGTTTATATGTGACCTGGTACATGATCTCACACAGCCCAGCCTTTGGACTGAGATTTCAGTACAGTACTGGGTAACCCTGAAGTGTATCTATAACCACAATCGTTTTTCTTTTTTGATAGAGTGGGGAAGAATTAAAACCTCTGTTAGTTTTCACTGCCATCGGAAGCACTGTTGAAGAGATCCCCTCACTTCCTGTCTGGTTAAAAGGTTGTCCCTAGGACAGGAAATACAGGGAAATCTCTCTACTAGCAACACAGACAGAAGTAAAAATGTATTTTTAAGCTAAAAAGGGGAACTAGATAGACCTATTCAATCTTACCGACTATATAACTATGTAACTATGTAATGCTAGAACCCTATGACAACTTTTTATTGTTATCTGTTTAAATGTTCTAGCGTTTCCCTCACTTCCTGTCTGGCAAAATGTTTTCCCCAGACCAGGAAGTGAACGGAGATCTCTCCAAACGCCTTTTTGGTTAAGTAGGGAAGTGAAAGAATCCCTAAAAGCTTTTTATCATTATCTAATTCCATGTTGTAGATTTTTCCTTACTTCTTGTCTGGAAAAAGACTATCCCTAGACCAGGAAGTAAGGGGAAATCTCTCTAACAGCAACACAGACAGATGTAAAAATGCCCTTTTTTAAGTTCAGGAAGGATAAGCTACAACCTCTGGGAGCTTTTTATCTGATTTGTTTTTATGTTGCAAATATTCCCCTCACTTGCGGTCTGGCAAAAGGTTGTCCCTAAACCAGAAAGTAATGGGAAATGTCTCTAATAGCAACACATACATAAGTAAAAATGCCCTTCTAAGTTAAGAAGAGAGATGCTAGAACCCCTGTGAGCTTCTTATCATTATCTATTTCCATTTTGCAGATTTTCCCCTCACTTCCTGTCTGGCAAAAGGATGTCTCCAGGACACTAAGTGAGGGGAAATCTATATCTAATGGAATCCCAGGTAGCAGTAAAACCTAACAGGGTTTTAATATGTCCCCCATTCTATTCAAAACTAAAGAAAAATGTTTTGAGTGTAGATACACTTTAAATGTAAGCTTCCTGCATGATGCTACAAATCGTGTGGCTGACCTGGGATACAGCTGGTGAATAATTACACCTCAGCAATGATTACAGTGTGTGGCACTATGACTTTATTGTGGAAACATTGATCCTGACAGGTGTGTGATTTGGGAAATCACTTCTGACATAACAAGCAGTCAAGCTGATAGCAAACAAAACTCGGTGTGTCACTGACAGGAAGGTAGAGTGCTTACAAAGCAAGACTGAATGACGGCGGGACAGACAGTTGAAAAAGGCCTCTGGTCATACCCGGGGGATGAAAAATCTGCTACATAAAGGTTGCTGCATGGAACAATAAAGGAGATAAATGGTGACAGCTGGGAGGAATATGCCTTGAAATATCCCCTTGAATACAAGGGAAGTAACCAGTGTGTATTAGAATGTATCAAAGAAAATATTTACAGAGCTATGGCTGGGTGGAAGAAGACTTGAAAGGTAGGCTATGGATTATATTTTTAAAGCAGAATGTGACGTTCACCAAACATTCACTGCAGGTATACCTTCCTGATTTATGTGTCTCAAATGGCAGTGATTGATTCAAATGCATTGAATGTTTGGCGAATGTCACAATATAAATATGCCCCGGGCCCTATGTCTCATGTCTAACTTTCTCGAGAATTTGTATTGAAGTACACCTGTGCCTGCTTTATTGTTGTGTATTGCCATGTTTATGTCTTTGGTATTTTCCACTGTTTCCCCCTCCTGTTATGTAGTGATGTGGTTCGAGTCCATGCCAATTCATGGTTTGCCGTGAACTCTAGCTGTTTGCATATTGGTGAATGGGAGAAATTAATGGCTTGTCCACATAAGCGGAGATCTAGCTGCTGAATAAAGTCCATTAGTGGCAGGTTTAAGGCATCTCCAAGCATGGTTTGAAAAGGAATTGATCATTTTTAATGTTGTCCTTTACGCCATTTTTAAAAAAACAAAATGCTCTTTGCAGAACGTGTACTTTAACATGTATTGCATTTGTACATGCCCACCTGGCAGTGCCCAGCTCAGCATGCACTCCAAGGTCACAATTTTCAAATGCTTTAATAAGTTTGCAATGCCAACTCTCTGTGAATCAATTCCCACATCACTCCTCTTATGCAATAGATAGATCAGCCCTTAGTTGCCACTCGCTGCTTCTCCAAGCCCTTGTTACTTTC
>NW_017306989.1:408967-413490 GCF_000935625.1 Nanorana parkeri
CTCATTCACTTTCAAGAGATGTTCAGAAAACCTCCTTGTTCCAGGCTTGGTATTGTGCCAAGCCTGGAATAAACTACATTGAATTTCACTCTGAGTGTTCTTGGTGAGTTGACACTGCCTGTGAATCTTGCTGAATCAGCAAATTACCATACTGTTTGCCTAGACTGGCTCTAAAGAGGTATTGTGTTTGCATAAAATGTTGTTTTAAACAGAACAACACTCTTAAAGTCCTGTTGTTTCTATCCCACTATGTAACTTTACCTGCAATGATCAATAATTAAAGCGGAACTCAAAGCAAAGGACACAATTGAATGCAGCTTTGCATTAAAGTGCAAACATTATTAAAATGCAAGCAGTGTAAGTACCCAAATTCAGTCTCTTCAAGTACACTGTACAGCGGCGCTCAGACAGGGAGAGGAAGAATCAGCACAAGAAACCAGTCAGTTAATGAGCTGACAAGGAACATGCTGATAGGAGGAAAGAGCAGAAAGATGAGCTCATCGCAGTGCTGTTCCCCCTTTGGAAAATTGTCCCACTATTACTGTTCTGAAGACAACTGTAGAATTTTGGATTTTCCACCACTTTCTGTCCATCTGACACGGCTCATGAGGACAAACAGTGGTGTGAAAGTCCTCAGTGGGGGCCCAGTCAGCAATAAAGACCCGCCAAACCAGCTGCTGACACACCTGACCTACTTCCATCACAACATAGTTGGATGGATGGAAAAATGGAAAATATTTGTATTTGGACTATTTTAATTGGTGTGGTGATTCAATACCTATATCTACTGTGGGCAATAAATCCCTGACAGAGGTACTAAACTGTCCCCACTCTATCCAAAACTTTTTTTCTACCTCCTTTAAGATAGTCATGTTGTGCAAGAGGCAACTCCACTCGAAAGCCAAGTACTGGTTCCATTGCTACCTGAAAAGAGATTCTGTCCTTGTCTCGTGGCGCTAATGATCCTGAAAAAAGAAATATGAAAAAATAATGGTAATTGGAATAAATAATAGTAATATGATCTCAAGTAAACAATATTGATTCGGATGTGGAAAGGATCTCAGGGTGTTAAATATGCATTAATAAACCCTAACTGGGAGCTGGCTTATGAATGTCTCATCCAACATGCAATACTCTTCAGGAGGATGGAAATTTTAATATCTATCATTTAATAATGAGCAAATTCCAATAAAATGTGGATCGCACAATATTTACTCACCAATTTACCAAAGATATATTTAGCCAATTAGTTTCTGATTTTAAGAGAATCTCATTAGCCGAGAAGAATGCACAGTAATATTGGAAGATGTGCCGTCCTCACCTACATTCTTGCTGTGCAAGGTCTGAGATGTATTTTATTGTGATACTTAAAGGAGAACCTAATTCAGAGATGCTGTTTGATTAAAGGAGAAACCCAACTAAAGGAGTATCCCACCTCTACTCAACCGCTGCACATCTCCTTCTAAAACCATTCATTATGCACTCCTGGGCCATTGACCAATGTAAAAACGATGTGAGCTATTTGACTTTTTTTTGTGTTGAATTCTAAAATAACGGCTTTTAATTTTTTTGCACAATAATGTTTTGACATTGATAGCAATCAAATTAATGTGAGGCTATTGTGTTGCACTGAATGATCATTTCAGACAGAACAATCAGCTGCATGAAATCAGAGTCGCTTGTTGACTCTAGACCAAAAAGCACATCATAAAATAATGTTAACACAATTGGTAGGTGAGAGTAGGTGAGTAGGTTTGTGTATCTAATGCTTTGATTGGTTTTGCGATAGACAAGATGAAACCAGAGCAAGGGGAAGCTTGTTCCCAGTTACGCAGCTAAAGATTTACAGTCCATTTATAAGGTGTGTCCCCTGAGTACAAGATTGCCCTTGTTAGCAGATTCCAGCTGAATAAGACATAACAAATGACGCAAAGCATTTAAGTCTTTTATTGTCTTTCTTTTTTTAGTTTCAAAAGATTTTTTATTTTTTTCCACATATATAAGTTGAGTTACAAACATTGCGTACACCCAAACATTTGGGCGTCAGCATTTAAAAGCTTTACAATCAGTGGTTTCTGCATTTAAGAAATAAAAAAGAATACAATCTGTTGCAAGGTATATTAATTCGTGCTCAAGCTGCGTCCGAGACTTGAGTGGATTCGGTCTTCCTGGAACTAGGCAGCGAGGATTTTTGCAATCGCAAAAAGAACATAATGGGGGAACAGGGAGGTGTGGTGAGAGGAGGGGGGAGGGGGTATAGAGGGAAGGGAAGTGAAGAGGGAATGGGTGTAGTCGTGACGAGAGTTCCAGCATGCACCCCGGTCATTAGATATTTGGAGGTATTGGTGATGGAGGAGCTATTATAGGGTCACCAAACAAGTATTAAAGGAGGGTGGAAGGAAATGACATATCCATGGCTCCCAGATTGCCTCAAATGTACTTGTGCGGTCCATTAAACGTGCTGACAGTTTCTCGTTAGAGAAGATCCAGTGGATTCTATTTTTGAATGTTTGAAATGGATATTGTCTTTCTTAAGCACAGTGCATCTAGTTTTCATCTTAAAGGACAACTCCATGTCAAAGTGTTGATTTCTTTAGAAAACCCAATCACCCACCTGCTATCACCGCCAGCCCCAACAGTTATCTAATTATTCTACCATTCAGATAATCCAGTGAGGGAGATGATACCATCACTTGGATTTTGATAGTCATGGCAGCTGGACAGAACTGAATTTAGGGAGTTTTTAGGGATAAAAGAAATCCACACAATGCTCATCCAGGACAAAATAACAGATTTGCCTGAGGTGACACTAAACTCAGCAGGTGAGCAAGATGGCGGGAAGTAGGTACATATCAGTAGTGTAAGTGCTCAGCTCTTAAAGTAACACTACCCACAGGAATTACATTTTAAAAATATATTAAATTACCTGAACCTTTAACAAAAATTTATTTATGAACTTATTTGTGTATCACTCGGCTGTAGATCCTTAAATCAACTCTGAATTGGTGCTGACACTGTCCTTCCTTCTGGAGGGGGGCTACTTTTGTTCCCCATGGTCCCTGTGTGTGTTGTAAAGTAGTCACCGCTCCAAGCTCACTGCCGTGATGGATTACAATCTCATGTTTAGTTTCCCAATTTGTATTGAAATTGTAGGGACCATGGGGAACAAAAGTAGCCCCCCTCCAGAAGGAAGGACAGTGTCAGCACCAATTCAGAGATGATTTGAGGATCTACAGCCGAGTGATACACAAATAAGATACATTTTTGTTAATAGTTAGAGTATTTACTTGGATTTTTAAGAGTTTAATGTCACTTTAAGAGCTGAGCACTTACACTACTGATATGTACTTCTTTCCCCGCCATATTGTTCACTTGCTGGAGACTGAGAAAAACCCATGCCCAGGAAATCCTTGTCGAACTGTCTTAACTATTACCACAGTGCCCGTGCAGCTACCCGCTTCTATAACCTACTACAGTTATATTTGTACTAGGTTATAGAAGCCGATGAGCTGATAGCCGCGCAGTGTCTATTGCCTCATCGGAGTCTATGACCTAGTCAAATGTTATATTATGTTACAGCGCCTGCGTGGCCACATGATTCTTTCTACAACCACAGTTGCCACTGCGCCTGCGCGGCTATCGGTTTCTATAACCTAGGACAAATATACGTTTTTACTAGGTTATAGAATCCGATGAGCAGCTAGCCACGCAGGCGCAGTGGCAACAGTTCGACAGTTAGACAAGGATTGCGCACTAGCTACATCTGCTGTATATCTCCTACTGGCAGTCACCGGATGTGAGATGCCCAGTCGGAGAACTCGACAAGTCGGAACACCGGAACTACAGAGTATTACATTGGTCACTGATGGGAATTTGTAAATATCTGAATTTAAATTCTTGAATTGGTATTGGTAACAGTGCAGGCTTACCTATCAGCGATAACTTTATTTTTATGTATTTATGTATTTGTATTCTCTCCCTGTTGAAGCAGAAGTGCCATGCTATAAAGCCATTTTTATCTCTTGCCTGAGTTCAGTGCAGGTAACAGGCACTCAGAAATATCAAAGGTGCTGTCTAGATTACATGAATAAGCAAACGTCTATGTTAATAGACAGTGTTTTCCTTCTCTGGAAGCCCAGATAGAGTATTGATCATCGGCCGGGACTGCAGGTAGAAGATAGGGCAGCTTCCATGTGTACCTTGCAACCTGACGCTGTGCTGACATTTCTTCCTTGGACAGGGAGTGTGTTAGTGGCAGGATCAACAGGTGAAAACAAAGATAAAAGCCTAAAAAAGGCAGCCACCACATCCAAGTACTGGCATGCAACAATACATTACATTTTTGGTTCTTGGCTTTAGATACACATTCGGAATAAGGACATATTATTGAATGGGGCCCAAAGTAAAACAAGATGTATGGCCCAATGGTTCATGCTGTTTGTTTTTTGCTGAAGTCATTGATTTATTTTTCAAACACACTTTTGCTTTAATAATTCTACTGAAGGAGAAGAAGGGGGGGGGGG
>NW_017306989.1:413752-417193 GCF_000935625.1 Nanorana parkeri
GATTTGCTTTTTTATGCAACAATCATTTCCTTCAGGCTTATTTATAAATGTAGCTGTTTACAAATATCCAAAGTTGCAAACATTTAATCAAATCGATTTGTCTTATCATTCCATTAGGGACCTCATAATAATTTTGCTTGGGATAGAGGATCTACTTCAAATATTGGCCAACGTGATGGATACAGAATAAACAAATTCACCAGCTATTTGTTCACTTATGCAGTCTGGGCCTTATGATTTATAGGCAGTCTTAATTAAGACCGTGGATGCCAGTGACCTCAAAGTCTTGCTCGTTCATCTTTAGAACAATCATGCCATAGGGAATGCTGTGACTGGTGGTGGTAGGCGACTGCTTTGATCAGATTTATAGTCACTGGACTCATCGTAGCTGTCTTGTTCATAAAAAAAAAATCTGGGACAACATGAGCACTCCATATTTATGAACAGTAAATTATTCCATTGATTATTTTTTTCAACCTAGATTTACACCAATTTTTCCTCCATAAACATAGATCACAGCTCTGACAAAGGAAAAGCAAAGTAAAGGATTATGCAGAAACTCTTACTATACTGCCTGGCTTATTCCTTGGCAATTACCATTGGTGTCAGTCAGACATCTTTCACCAATAAGGTCTCATTCACACGAGAAAAAGCCGGCACGTACAGCTCCATGCTGCTTGCACGGCTGTATCGGGCAGCTCCCGGGAAGGCCAGGTGCTGCGTGTGATTAATACGCAGCACCTGTCCTTCTCTATGGGAGTATGCGGCCAGACGCCGCCCTACGCTCGCCCCAAGTGCAGGTCAGTATGGATGTGGGTGTCCCGGCTCGGGCGCAGACAGAATCCATCATGTCATCGTACGATTACGGACACCCCTGTCCTTACGGGAGCTGCCCGACGCGGCCGTGAGCTGTACGCACTAGCTTTTTCTTGTGTGAATAAGTCCTAAAGTGTATCTTTAGTTTTTTTGTGGACAGATTAGAAAAGGATTAGATGCCCTGTTAGATTTTTTTTGCTGTCTATGTCCCATTAAGAAAATGTCCTTTTACTTCCTATCCCGGAGTTACAACAGGAAGTGAGAGTAAATCTCTCCAATGTGATGGGAAATCTTCTCTTAGACTGCTGTCACCTAGTTTTCCCATCCCAGTATTTTCCCTCACCTGGTTTAACTATAACGTTCTATACTGTTAATGGTGGTTACCAAGCCAGATGGTAAGGGTAACTCTTATTAGCCAGGGCATCGAAAGCAATAAAAACCTGACAGGGGTTCCAATCATTCCCTATTGCCTCCAAAACTACAGGAAAAGGTTTTGTTTGGAGATAAACTTTAAAGCTGACATCTAGTTTTCAGTAACACAGATTGTTACAGCGATTGCACAGCTGGTCCAAGAACTGTTCTTATGGCCCAGTCCCACCAGCTACTATAGACAAGATCTTTTATAATACTGGCTTATTTCTATGGAACACTTATCAATTGAGTGTTTTACCCGTGTGCTTTGTCTTCATGCGCTTTGTCCAGTCACCAACAAAATCAAAAGTACTATACACAGAAAACACAACCAACAGGGGAGGGGCTGGATTCCCCCTCCCCGCTCCGATCCGCCAGCGCTGACTGGCGGATCGGACGGGGGAGGGGGCGGGTACAGCTGGCTCTGCCTCTAGATAGGCAGAGCCAGCTGTCACTCACGCAGCTGGGTGGATCCAGACATAATTGTCGGCATCCGCTTTAGCTGCGGCGTATCAGTATACCGCGAGCAGTAGCTTGCGGTATACTGTGGCGTCTCAGTATACCGTGAGCTGTGGCTCGTGGTATACTGAGCTTAGGGTGACGGGAGGACGCTTGTTTGTGTTCTCCCGTTACCCTAAGGAGAACTATGGGGAAAAGCCCTAACCCCATAGTTCTCCTTTAAAATCCTGGTCCCGACACTATCTGCAAGGAGTTTGTATGTTCTCCCTGTGCTTGCGTGGTTTTCCTTCTGGTACTCCGGTTTCCTCCCACACTCCAAAGACATGCTGGAAGGTGAATTGATTCCTGTCTAAATTGGCCCTGGTATGTGTACGTGAGAGAGGGACTTTAGATTATAAGCTCCTTGAGGGCAGGGACTGATGTGAATGTTCAATTGTGTAAAGTGTTGAGTAAATTGATGGCGCTATGTAAATAACTATAAGAAAAATATGATTTATGTTATATATTTACATGTACTATACTTTTGTGTTATATTTATATATTTCATATGTACATTGATACTGTATGTTTACCATCACATCAGACTTATTCAAGTAATTACGTGTTATGGAGAAGCATTACCATGTTTCAGCCATGGTGGCAATGTAAGTAATAGCTGTTATGATCATTCAGGCCCCAGCAAAAAACAAAGGAGGATTCCATTTTGATATTTGAAAAATGTTAAATTATCGGTTCACTGTTAGAATAAACTATAGTTCTCCTTTAAGAAATATCTCTACCCGGTTTTATTTATTCAGCGAAGCATTATATTGTGCAGCAAAATCATACATCATGTGTACATAGGTCTTACCTCTTTCTCTAGGCATCACCTGCATAACACAAAATACAAGATTTAGAGCTGTCTTATTTGCAGTTTCGGAATTCAGGGTTGTACAAGGCCAAGCGTTTGCATACAGTAAATCCAAACATGCAAGACCTTTGTTACCTTCACTGTATAAATATGGTTTATGTTCGAGATTTACTGAATTGTTATGTATGGAGAGAAGGAAAATATTCAAAGAGTTATATGGTGTTCCAAGCAATATTTTTCCTCTATTTTTCTTTGACCTTGACATTCCTATCTCTGTTACCTAGCAGAATTATCATATATATTTATTTATATATTTTTATCAGAATCTATTTATCTATTGCTCTGTAGGTATACTAAATTTAGTATACTTTGTTTAGTATTTAGTAAACTTTGTTGTATTAATTGTTAAAAAAAATCAGCACAATTCACACTGTTTATGGAGAACACAGATCTGTTACAATTTCAATGAGGTATGTGAAACAACCTAATTATGGACAGCTAAATTCAAGTCTCATTCAAACATTTCGCAGAATGATAAAAGCTGTAAATTTTAAATAATGTCTTGTTTTAATGTTAGTATCAACTGAGAAAAAAATTGTATTTTTTCCTTAAATGATGAAATAAACAGGTTTTGGTTGGCTGGACTTTGATTTTCATCAAAACCATGGCAGGTCAGTCTTTTGCACACATCACTATTCCTTACTCTTAAAGCCCAACTCAAGCCATGGTTCTATTGTCATTAACAAGCCAAAAAATGCTTCTTGTTCCTGTGACACCTATATAATAAATGGAGGGGGCAGGGGTTTGCCGGCATCAATGCATGTAACTGCTGAATTGATGGTAATAGTATTTTACCATTTATCTTTTGAATTTAGCGAAACCATTTTCAAATGTTTTATGGATAT
>NW_017306989.1:417211-446988 GCF_000935625.1 Nanorana parkeri
TAAACCTCCCTACAGGTTTTGTATTTCTGTCCATTCTCCTCTGCCACATAGTATGGCTACCCTGGAGAATTATGCAATATAACCATGCCCCAGCCCAGGACTGGACAGAGAAGGAGAAATGGCGGACTGGCAAGCTCATCCCTCTGTTTAATCAGTTATTTCCTCCTATCAGCATGTTTCTTGTAATCACATAGGCACCGCAACAGAACTGACTTGCTTTTTGTGCATATTGTAACATTGTTACATTGCAGTCTAAAATAATAAACCCTGGCTTGTTGGGATCAACAGTGTATAAACCTCTGGCACTCAAATTAAAATGACATATAATTCTCTTTAGTAATAAAAAGGTAATAGAGGTTATATCATATTTCCAACTCTATCCAAATTTGTATATTTTTTGTTTCCATTACTGGGAGTTGGGCTTTAACTTAGCAGCTAGCAATAACATGTGCTAAAAATTTAAACCTGAAATTTGATTGGTTGTTATGGTCAGCCAGTTCTCATAGATCATACTTTTTCTCCTTTTGTGTCTGCAGTTTCCAACCTTGCATTATTGTATAAAGGAGTCACTTACCCGTTCAGTAATTCCTAATGCGGATTGCCTACGAAGCATGTAATGTCACATGTTTCTTCTCCCTGTGCGTTAGAGTTTTCAGTGTGATTTGTCACCGTACTTGTTAAATATGTTAAATAATGCAATGCATAAACCTTCCTCGAAATCCATAACAGGAGATAATCCTTGAACTGCGTGTCTATAATTTATTTACACTGTGTCTAGTATGGTAAACATTAAATTGAGCTTGCAAAATTTGCCACAGTTGTTTCAAATGATCCCATTGCCTTCTCATTAAAGGAGAAAGATTGTGGGTTTTGTATTTTAAATAAAGTTCTAATAAAGTAAAAAAAAATGTTTAAGCTATTTCAAATGCTTATTAAATCACTTACAATGGATGCTGCTTCTTGATTATATAAAGTTTTAGTTTCCTGCAATATCAGCTCGTCCCTTGATATTCTGTTTTAGGGTGGCTCTTTTCCTTTGCAGGGTCCTATGCAGCAACCCTTGGTAGTGCTAGTAAAGTGTGTGTGTCTCCATAAATACATAGCAAAAACAAATGGCAAACGCACTCATCAACTCATAACCAGCTTTCAAGAAAGGAGCACATGGAAGGGCTTACAGTACAACAGCAAAATGTTTCCCAGCACATACGCCAGCCAGCATGCAAAAAAAACCTGTCTAACTGCTAAGGTTAAAAACAGATGTTTTAGATACACGTCTTCTGCAGAATATGTGAAAGCCGCACTGCCTCGTCAAGGCACCTCTGTGTTGTGCGGTCCTAACTCTAACCTATGAGAGTATCCATCTTGGAACACATGTAGCAAAAGATAAAATTGGGTGCAGGTTTGCCAGGAGGCAGCCCAACTTCCTTAAAGGCACAGGGACACTCAAGGGACCCAACACAGGTTGTTGTTTTTTTTGCATGCTGGCTGGTGATTGTGCTTGGAAACTTTTTGCTGTTGTACTGTATAAAGCCCTTCCATGTGCACCTTGCTTGAAAGCTGGTTATGAGTTGATGAGTGCATTTGCCATTTGTTTTGCTTGACTGATTTGGTGCAGTGACACACTGGAGGTCTCAGCTGCCATTGTGATGTTTGGGATCCCTTGTGTGTCCATGTGCCTTTAAGGAGGTTGGGCTGCCTCCTGGCGAATCTGCACCCAATGTTATCTTTTGCTACATGTTCTGGTGTCACCCCCTCCAACGGTGTCACCCGGTGCAGGCCGCACCCCCCGTACTCCCCTTGTGATGCCACTGAAGTATACAATGATTCAAAAAAGAATACACATGCCTGTAACATGTAGACAAAATTAATTTAGCCAGGATTTCAGCTCAAGGAGATGCAGTGAAACACCATTGTCCCTGCTCTGTTTAACAATATTCCCCATGTTTCAAACAATAGCAACAATTTTTGTAAAATATAAACAAAAATTAAAAGAAAATGTACTCAAAGTATGAGAACTGATCTACAGTCTGGTGCTCTCCATACTTAAACCTCCCACACTTTGACTCCAGGTTACTGCTCCACATTGCTATTTACACTGCGTTATTAGCTGAAGCCCCAGGGGTCATCCGGTGATGGCAGCCGATGAGAGGTCACATGTCCCATTTAATCCCTTTCTTTTTGTTCTGTCCTCTAACTGCTGGAAATGAACAGTTCACATTAGATATAGACATGGATGTCACAAGCCTCTAATTGTTTTGTGCACAGAGTCCATTAGGCTGGTAGTTCTAGGTAACGGCTGTAATTTTTATTTAATCCTTGTCATATCTCTTTCAGTACATATGTACCCAGGAAAATGTTCTGCTCACTGAAAAAAAAATGAAGCAAATGTTTAGAGGGATTACAGCTGTCAGTAAGTTTTGAGCCACTCTCGCACAAAATCTCCATTACCAAAGAAAACATCAAACTATTTGATTTTCTTCTGAATCCTGCAACTACACTCTAAAATAATAGAGCCTTCCTACTGCTAAGAAAATAGCTGCACATTGGGAGAATACATATTAGGTGGGTAGACGGGGGAAAGGAAAACTATGCTAGGTTTATTTACCAAAGCAGTGACCGTAAGTAGTGTGTTTTAATACAATGCAACCAGTCAGAGTTAATCCTTTGCTTAATGCGAACACTATGAACTAACATCTAATTGGTCACTATGTCTTTTTGAACCTGGTGTATAGTTATTAGTTTGTTTAGGGGGTGTAGTAAATATGCATGAAAAAGCAAAGGCGTGCAAAGTACATTAGTCCTTCCAATTGCGTCTAATTGTAATGTAGGATGTGGTGCTGAATGGACAGCTCCTGAACAGATGCGCTCAGCTGCAGAAGTTTAGGGCTTGCTCAAACCATGAGGGTTATTCACAAAAGGGTGAATAGTTTGGAGAAGGCAGGAGAAGTGAACAATCTAGGCCAACATCGCACAACTGGAAAATGAGCTGAATAGGAGAATTTTCCCAGCTATTTTGGCCTAGATTGTTCACTTCTCCTGCCTTCTCCAAAGTTTTCACTCTTTTGTGAATAACCCTGCATGTCTATTGAACTGGGTTTTTCTGCACACCACCCTCAAAGTGAATCTGGGGCCAGGATATGGACATTCAAATATTTGCATGTGCTTAACAAACAGTAGATGAGCTTTTCAACATGCCCTTACTGACCTCTGTAACTGCTGGCACTGTTGAGCAATTCAATGCCAATATTCACAACAGAAACATGGATGTGGTTTTCCAGGCAACTTAGCACATCCTGCTCCCATGATTCTAGGTTTATTTACCAAGGCAGTGACCATATGTAGTGTGCTTTAATACAATGCAACCAGTCAGAATTAATTATTTGCTTAATGTGAATAGTATGAACTGAGATCTAATTGGTCACTATCTCTTTTTGAACCTGATGTATAGTTATTAGTTTGTGTAGGGGTGTAGTAAATATACATAAAAAAGCAAAGGCGTGCAAAGCATATTAGTCCTGCCCACTGTGAGTAACTGTAGGGTGTGGTTCTGAATGGCAGCTCCCGAACAGATGTTCTCAGATGCAGAAGTTTAGGGCTTGCTCACACCATATCTATTGAGCTGTCTTTTTCGGCACACCACCGCACATGAACAAGCCCTTAAAGCAAACCTGGGGCCAGGCTATGGACATTCAAATATTTGCATGTTCTTAACAAACAGTAGATGAGCTTTTCAACAAGCCCTTACTGACCTCTCTAGCCACAGGCACTGTGGAGCAATTCATTGTTAATATTCACAGCAGCAGAACAAGTTGTTTCCCGGGCAGCTCAGCACACACTGCTCCCAGACACCACCAACAACAATGACTCAGGTCAGTCTGTTCCCTCTCCCAGCAGCCACTGAAAAGCCTTTCAGTTGTCAAATCTCTAATGTAATGAAGGAATGGGTAAGCCAAGCTGCTGAGTAACTGCTGAGTGTGGAAGCAGGGGACATTGATCTTTTGTGCTGCTACTGGGTGGGGGAGCAGAAGACGCTGAGCTGCTGAATCACTGCTGGGAAATGGAAGTGGTGTAAGCTGAGATGCTGAAGCACTGCTGGGAATGGGGAATAGGGTCAGCTGTTGTGTGGAATCACTTCTGGGAGGGGGGAGGACGTAGAGTGACACGCTGCTGGGAAAAGGGAGCAGTGTAAGCTGAGCTGCTGAAGTACTGCTGGGAAGGGGGAATAGGGTCAGCTAAGGTGTTGAGTCACTGCTGGGAGGGGGGGGGATGTCTTCAACAACTTCAGTGCTTCTGCTGTAAACCTTCCTTATGAATTGCTCCACAGTGCTTGCAGCTACAGAGGTGAGTAATGGCTTGTTTTAAAGCTAATTTACTGCCTGTTTAGAATATGTAGATGCTTTTATGTCCATATCGTGGCCACCGCTTTAATTTAAGGCTGAATGCTGAGCAAAGCTACCGAGGCAGAAGTTTTATATTTGTTCTGTTGTCAACCTACACTTACTATGTCCAGCAATCTTGTATCTAAGTGGAGCTTTACTCTACTTCTGGGCATGATTTTTTGGTTGTGAGGAACAGTCACCTCTCCATCCCCCAAGGGCAGAATGGCTAATTGCCCAACTGCCCCCCTGGTAGTCCTGCACAGGCAGCACTGGTGTAAGAGAGTTAAGATTCAGGTCTGGTTTCTCTTGTCAGAAATAAAAACATTGTCAGAAGTTCTAACTCTCATGGGTCTGTCTGGGTCCCCATTGGAGAGATCTCCCATCACCTTGTGTTTTGATGAAAAAGTGAGGGGGCACAAATGCTGATAAAAACATAATAGGGGCTCCAACCCTTCACCACTCAATCCAAAGAGCGATTAAACAGATTAGGCTGGAGTTGGGCTTTAGTGTAACCTGTTCGATGTAGATAAGCCTGTGCCCATACAATGTAGTCAAATGCGTGTAGAGATCAGGGAATAAAGGTGTCATTTTACACATCAATTTCTTCATTTTTAAACAACTTTACTTACCAAGGGCAGGAATCCGGGGGCATCGTCAGAAAGTGTGGTCACGCTTCATGCTACACTGGACTTATTTAATTACTTTCAGTAAGTGAATTTACAGTAGAATCAATTACGGGACTGCGATATGTATTAGCATCATCGCATTTGTCACCGATTAAAGCTATGGGTTCTTTTAAAGTGGAATGATTAAAGAATGCGATTAAAGACAATGAAGTATTTTGAAACTACTGGATGAACATACCCTGCAGCCTTTTCTTTACAGCAAAATTTTTCTGAAATGTCATCCCCCCTACCCACGCTCCATTTTCAGAATGCAGGTCCCCTGCCCTCCTACACTCATTTCTGATATGCAAGTCCCCTCCTCATTCCGCTCACATGGTTCCTTCCTTCCTTTAGGTCCCCTGATCACACACTTCTAAAATGCAGATCCCCCCCTTCCCTAGTCTCCACCCAGCTTCCTTCTAAAATTTGGGTTGCCTTCCCAACTGAACTCCTTTCTGAACTGTCAGTTTCCTGCCCTCCCATTCCCACTTCTGAAATGCAGGCCCCCTGCCCTCCTACATACCTTTCTGATATGCAGTTCCCCTCCCACTCACATGCTTTCTTCCTTCCTTAAGGTCCCGTGTTCACCCACACTCACTTCTAAAATGCAGATCCTTCCCCCCGTCTCCATCCATGCTTTTTTCTGAAATTTGGGTTGCCTAACCAACCACATTCCTTTCTTAATTCTTAGTCTCCTGCTCACCCATGCTCCCTTCTGAAATGTAGGTAACCTGACCACTCGCACTCCCTTTTAAAATGCAAGTACTCTGTTCACCCTTTCACCCTTCTAAAATGCAGGTGGCCTGTGCTCCCATGTTTGCTTTTAAATAGTAGGCTCCCCTGCCTGCCCACTCTTTCTCCTTTCTCATATGCAGTCTCCTGCTCCCCTTTCCCCTCATGTCAACCTTATTACACTCTCTTCTAAATTCAAGATCCCCTACCCACTAGGCCTCCCCTTTTAAATACAGACCCCTTGCCAACCCTCACACCATTTAGAAATGCATGGCTCACGCTCACCCTCGCTGACATTAGGTGAATAGCCCAGTCGGTATTTGCCTTGCTGCATTGTAACGATGTAACTGCCATTATTTGAACTATACTATATCCTTCTTTGGATTTATTTTTTTAGCCGAATTAGCCAAATAAGGTCAAATGCATGTTATGGGCAAATATCAATAAATACCCAGTGGAGTCATAGGGGAGAGGGGAGAGGACCAACACACATTGGCCCATTAGTATTCGTAAAGAATTGGGCCAGTCTGTGGTGATCACATGATCACTCCCGGCCAAGCTCATTCTCGCTCAATGCCGGTTTGGACAATCCGACTAGCTCATTACTCAATGAGTGGACATCTTAATATCTTCCAAAGCAGTTCAGGTGTCACATTCATGAATTTTCAGTAATATCTGATTCTGTGACACATATATGTTTCTCTTACTCTCTTTGGTAATGATATCCAGACAAAACTATTCTTCTTTGTTACGTTATATCTTAGCTCTTAGCTTGCTGAAATGAAAAAGCCCAAAATGCACGCATGCATGAAATTGATATAATATGAGTTACTTTATTTTCCAACTATAGCAGAACTTCTAATAATTATAGCAATTATAGCCACTTAAGTTCAATAGAGGCACATCTGCTATGACATATAAAATCCATAAAGCAAGCGCTTTGCTGTTATCCAGCACCACAGCGGTTAATGACTTTCATTAGAGAAAATAATACCTTGTATTTGATGATAAATCAGCATATTATTTGCAGCTTTGAAACTGTGGAAAATACAAGACAAGTGTCAAACAAATATTACAACTGCGATACGAACACATAATAATGAGGCCGGCCCGGATGTCATCGTCTACTAACGTTTTTATTTCTGCAATTACCGTGTGTTCATAAATTATTGTGAGCTATCATACCCTATATGCTTACCTGAACCAGTATGTATGTGCCAAGCCCTTTATGAATAATATAGAGAAAGACAGACAGATAGATAGATAGATAGATAGATAGATAGATAGATAGATAGATAGATAGATAGATAGATAGATAGATAGATATGGATAGATAGATAGATAGATAGATAGATAGATAGATAGATAGATAGATAGATAATATATGGAATAAATACATTATTATTATATTATTATACAGGATTTATATAGCACCAACAATTTGTGCAGTGCTTTACAAAATGTAGGAGACAGCACAGTTACAATACAATTTCAGTACAATGGGGTCAGGAGGGCCTTGCTCGTGAGACCTTACAATCTAGTAGAATAGATGGATAGAACGAAAGGATAGATAGATAGATAGATAGATAGATAGATAGATAGATAGATAGATAATATATGGAATAAATACATTATTATTATATTATTATACAGGATTTATATAGCACCAACAATTTGTGCAGTGCTTTACAAAATGTAGGAGACAGCACAGTTACAATACAATTTCAGTACAATGGGGTCAGGAGGGCCTTGCTCGTGAGACCTTACAATCTAGTAGAATAGATGGATAGAACGAAAGGATAGATAGATAGATAGATAGATAGATAGATAGATAGATAGATAGATAGATAGATAGATAGATAGATAGATAGATAGATAATAGAGAAAAAAGAAATAAAGAAAGAAAGATGATACACAGTAATTTGACTAGAGATGGCAAACCCTTTGCACATACGAGGTATGCAGATCATGTTATTTATACAGTTGCATCTCTTTAGCTTTCTGAATATACAGCATGTGCCCTATGTGTGCCATCTTGCCAATTTGCAGCAGATCACATGACCTATGGCTTACTTTCACCCTCATTCTATAGTACACACAGCAGTATATAAAGCTTTACATGTAGCATCGCCTAACCAAAGATGTGCTCTCCATTATGATTGAACAGAAATGGAAATGTGATAACAAATCACATTTCCATTTCTGTTCAGTCTGTCACGCTCTCTCCTCCTCTTCTAGTCCGTTCCCTGCTCATTTGCACCTTAATAAACACGACAGAACGTCTTTCTCGGCATGAGCCCCGCATTAGTCCGCATATTTATGATTTTTCTTTGCGACCGGTCTGCGGCTCGTTTTAACTTAGCCCAGGGGCCCCCGGCTGAAGGGAGCTTTAGAGACGGCCATTTCATCTTATGAATGTTTTCATTGAAGTCGCTTCTGTCGCTCTGGAAAAAAATGAATTATTTCATCTTGAAACATTTTGCTGCGGCTGCTGTGTACCTGCACAGTACGATGAAGGCTGATGGCTTTCTCAGCTCACTTTGTGCTAAAACTTCATACATGTTAAATGAAATCCTTCACAAGACAAAATATAGCTTCTGCTTTCCCTGACCTCTCTCCCTCTGGAAATGCTGGTGTGCCTGGCTGTCATAAAGACACTTTGGTATCAGCACTTTAAGTCAGCGACTTGTAACAAGTATTGAGATAAGGGTTTCTGAATTTAATTCACTGTATGCTTATTCTGGGGTTGTAAAGTGTTGAAGCCAGATACAGCCAGGTACCATTTTCAAATAGAAGCCAGGATTGGCAGCCCATAAGTTTCTTTAATGACAGGAGTTCTTTAAAATTATATTAAATCAAAATATTTAAAATTAACCCCTTCATGACTGAGGCCTTTATTTCATTTTTTTGCACCCATGTTATATTCCACAATTTAGGCCTGAAAATGACTTAAAACCCCCAAACATTATATATTTTCTGAATGCTAAGACCCCATAGAATAAAATGGTGGTAGTTGCAAAATTTTATGTTGCGCAGTATTAGCGCAACTCCTTATTAAACCCCAACATTTAGTGAAAAATGTATTTAAATGCCCCAAAACACAACAAAATACCAATTTTAAAAATGAAATATAAAAGATGAGGTTACAACGAGTAAAACGATACCCAACATGCCCAGGTTACAAATTGCGTGTGTCCGTGAAACTGCGAAAAACTGCAGTACCCCAAAAAGTCCATAGAAGACGATTTAAAAGCCCCCACAGGTCATCAATTTAGAGATACCCCAAAATACTGGCCCTAGAATTATTGCTCTCACTGCGGCGTGCGCGGCGATACCCAACATGTGTAGCGCGTTCGTCGTTTTCATACGTAGGCGCACCCGGTGTGTGCTCACGGGGGGCGGGGGACTTTTAATGTTTTTATTAATATTATTAGATTTATTTTATTTTATTTTAATTTAAAAAACTTTTTTTTAACTTTAGAAGTTCGTCGATCTCCTCCCTAGCTCCCCGCCGACACGAAGGAAGCCAGTCCCGGAGGGGAGCCGGAGTGGAGCCGGAGGGGCAACGGAGCCCGGGAAGCACGGCGGCGGTGTCCGGCGTGGGGGGTGTCCCCTTCTACGGGACACAGAAGCGATCTGGCGGCAGGTAGGTCGCCAGAATCGCTTCTGTTGTAAAGCTGACAGTCGGCTTTACAAGTTTAAACAGAGTCCCGGCGGCTATTGCCGTTTAAACAGCCCCGATGCTGGCGACGTACACTGTACATCGTCAGTCACGAAGGGGTTAAATATAGTAAATATATTAAATTAATTATATCAAAGGGTTTTGGCTATTTCAAATGCTGAAATGCTACTTCTTGATGTGTAAAAGCTGGTCCCCTGAGGACTGGCCCTGATATCCTGTTTTAGGGTGGCTCCTTTCCCTTGCAGGGATCTATGGAGCCACCATTGCATGTGCTAGTAAACTGTGTATGTTTCCACATTACACATTTCCACATTGGGTCACAGGAGTAAATGTACTCCTGTGACCCAAAAGAGAAGTAAAGCCAAAAAAAAGGTTTGGCTTTACTTTTCTGTTAAAGTGACATTAAAGTCATGTTCCCCTCCCCCCAATGACAGAACTTACCTTGAATGATGTTTCTTAATCCAATCTTCTTCTTTCTTGTCCTTTTCATCTGTCCCTCCAGGGATGCGGCGGGTCTCCGATCCAGCGCTGGCTCCTCTGGGCTTGCTGGCACTTCCTGTCCCACGGTGTCTGCATGCGGGTGCACGCGTCCATAGTCTTACCTTGCGTCTCTCCTCGCGTCCCGGCCGAAAATGTGAACTGCGCATGCGCCCGCCCCAAGATGCTTTGCGGTCATCCGAGGATCTCCCCTTTTTTGGACGGGAACACGCAGTGAAGACACAGGTGAGTATTGACACTTTTTGCATACATCTACTGCATGCTAGCAGTAGATCTATGCAAGAAAAAGGGAGGGTTTAATTATCCTTTAAGATGTAGAGTCATTTTTGCAGCCAGATAGTAGATAGTAGGTATAGGTTTACATTAAACAGGTAATTTGCTCCCACTCAAATGCAGGAAAAGTTTGCAATTTGCTTACATTTGATTAGTTGCCTGAAGTGAATAAAGGTTTACTGGAGCCAAGAGTAAAACTAACTCTAGCAGCAATTCTCCCACTAAGCTTTCACAAGTTTTAATGGTTTCAAAACTTTCCACAATGAATTGTATTTCAGCAAAACTCACATCAGAATGTAGAATGTTATGCTCTATAAAGCCCGCTTGCTCTAACTTATGTCTTCTTTTATGCCTTTATACAAGTGTGCTTTTTTTCCCTTAAGAAACAACCTTATGTTTTATTGTGTATATTTAATTGTTCTGAAGGAAAAGAATGCCAAAAAAAGGAAACTTTTGCATCTAAGTCACTGCTTTGCCCCTACTAGAAACTACTATGGTGGTCACTGAAATGATAGAGAAAAGAGCCAAGAGCATATTGGTTATAAAATGGATCCAGTTCTGGAAACAAACGTGTGTGATATCCATACAGTCATATCTGACTCTCTGCAATTCTATGGGCCAGCTCTCTGCTGGGCACCATGTTTGATACACTTGAGAGCTTTTTTCCACAGATTTTTGACAGCAATTTTTTTACAAGATAAGTCACCAGGTCTTCCCTCAACTCCCCCCTCCCTGCCCATTTACATGGTCTTGGGACTGTCATGCAGAATGCAATAGCAAATTGGTACAGACATACTAGGGCCAATTTAGACCTACCACAAGGAAACTCATGCAAACACAAGGACAACATGCAGACTCCACGTAGGTAGAGATCAAACCAAGGACCCCCCAGGTATGAATGCTAGCCACTGTGTCACCCCTGAAACAAAAACTAAAAAAAAATGATCAAATAATAACACAGACACATGTATAAATATCACTTGTGCTCCCATGGATTCAAAGGGAACCTGTACTTTACTCATTAGGGTCAAACCTCCTTTAAGGATCTAACATAAATTGCATTACAATCAGCAAATTTTGAAGGAGCAGATGGACACAGGAATATAGTTTGTAGGAGGGCCAGGTAATCATTTAATATATTAGCAGGCTTGACTTGACCTTGACCTTGACCTTACAAAGGTAGGGGATAAAAGTGCACGTTGGCAGTATTTTGTAACTACAACTCCTAGTTTGGGTCAATATCCTCTTTAAAGCACTTTCTACTTTCACTATAGGTTCCTCTACATCACTCTTGAACTTTTGATAGACTTTTATTACGTCAAATAAAATGTATATCTGGACTGATCCCTATGGCTTGGCACTGGCATCCTTATACTCCACATAAGCTGACTTTTCAGGGAACCCTGTCCCACAGAACATTAGAGAGCTGCCACACTTTAGCAATCATCTGATCTATTCAGAAGCTCCACCAAGGTTGATGTCCAGCTCACCACCGCCCTAACTCAAGAGCAGATTTTCATGCTACCACTCACTCCAGTGAAGGCCCATTTTTATTTGAGTTTCCTCTACCACTGCTGAGTGAGTGGCTTGACACGCTTTCCTAGATTATGGCCGCTCAGACTCTTGCTTTCTACATTAGGGTGGGACTTCAGCCAAAACTGTTCTTAGCTTGGACAAGAGTTGAGATGAGTTAGAACACCCAATAGGTTTTTATTGTTGTCTGGATCCTCTTTGGGGAGAATTCCTCTCATTTTCCAGTTACTACACATGATGTGAAGGGGAATCTCCTTATTAGGGACACAGACAGGAGTGAAAAGTGAATAGCCTACTTGCTTTTAGTAAATCAACCTTTTTATCAGTGGTGGTTGGTGAGCTTGTGGTGGCTCAACTCATGATGGACCTTGTTGGTGGGGATTCTGTGGTAGCCTAACTTGTGGAGGGTCCTTGGAGCAGGTCCCTTCAACCATGTGATGATTGTGTAGGTAAGTGAAAAGTGCAGTGCATGAATAGAATATCTTGGAACCTCCAACAACCACTCTGGAACACCATAATCATGTTAGGACACAAGTACAGTGTCCATGATCAAAAGATCTGATACCACCAAAACTCTAAAGAATGGGAAAAACAATCCCTTGAAACATGTTGGCTATTTTTTATGTCTTACCCAATAAACTGATCATTGTTCTTCAATAGGCTGTATTTTTGAAGACTTTCTATTACCACATTGGTCTCCTTACTCATCCCCACAATCTTCTTATGGGGGGCACAAGCAGCACTACAATCCATACAGAGGTTTAAATCTTTTACCAATCTGTTTAAACATGTGTGTTGGTTCCGACACATTAATACAACTGAACTGTGTGTATACCAAAAGTCTTCAAATAGCAGCCACCAGGACCCTGGAAATCTCAAGCACGCCACCAGCAATCTATGTTGTGTTCAGACATAATGGATATCTGCCTTCGTTTTTTAGACAATGAAGTTTTGCTGTGCGTCAACTTATGAATTAGTCATACGTCTGCAATGGAAACACATTAAGGTAATTTACTAAGCACGTTGCAATTGCCAACTCAGCAACTAAATGCCTTTATGCTGTCAATTTGCATGTGAGGGGAGCACAAACATATGCAATAATGACAAACAAATCGGTTTTATTGTGCCGCTTGGACTCTTGACAAAACAATGCTCAGAATGTGGAATAATTTTAAGTAGCATCTTTTTCCTTTTATTTTTTATTTTTTTTTAACAGTACAAAGCACTTTAACATACGAACCCGGTTGCTGTCTATGTTGACACCAATTTGTAATGGTTAATTAACCCTTGTAGTGGGGCTACCACATCACTTGCAAGGGTTAACTGCTCCTTTGGGCTAGGGGCCGGAATAAATAAAATATACTCACCTGATCCTTGGTCCTTTGACACTGACTGCTCACCTCTCTCTGCTCCACCTGTGGTATGTCCCTCAGCATCCTCACATTTAATGCAGGTGAATTGACCATTCATTATACTTGTTTCATGTTTCATTACAGATCGATTACAATTTTTTATTTAATTTGTTTTCGGATTTCAAATCTGAAATTCGATTAGTTTTGTTATTCAGATTTTGTATCCATCCGATTTTTCATTTCAGAAAGATCAACAACAGGAAGTTAGATAACCGTGACTGTATTGGAACTCCCATCAGCCCATAAAAATCTGATTGGCCAGAGAACAGTGCGATTTAGTTTTATTTTGAATTAAATTCAGACTAAATTCATTAAAAGGAACATTCAGATTCATTCGGAATTTGGAAATTCGAATGCATCTGAAAGTCTGAATTTAACGAAATTCGTACAAATATCTATTAGGAATGAAACAAATTTTAAATGTCTACCCTCCATTAGACGTGATAACGGTCCTTAGACTACCGGAGCCCAGGGGGGATAAGGCTGTGGAAACCAGTCTAGAAGCTAGGTGGGAGCAATGATCGGGTGAGTATGTCTTCTTTATTTCATCCTCTAGACCAAAATGAGCAGTTAACCCTTGCAGTGTAGGGGTAGCCCCACTACAAGGGTTGATTTTTGCACATCCTTCTTTAACTCTCCAGCATTTATCACAAACCAAAATATCAGTTTTCTGTTACTGTCCCTTTAATAGGTTTAAAAATGTCAGTTCCCTTTATATGACAGTGTTTTCCTATTATATTCAGGGAAAAGGTATAAAAATGTATCGGTAGCACTCTAAAGATATATTAGGTGATATTATGATACAATATTTCATCTGCTCTGTTTGATTCACCTAATCAATAAGTGGCTTTTTCTGCGTAAATAAGTTTTCTGTGTGGTACACAGGAAGAAGGACTCGCTGTAATAACCAGTGGGAAGTTATCTCTCCTTTGGGGCATATAACATTTCATACTAAATTAAATATTCTCTCCATTTTTTTCCCTGTGCTTCGGCTCCAGTCTCCGAGGCAGCAAAATTAGCTTTCTCCACAAGTTTTAAAAAGGCGGCTAGATGAGTGACTTCCAGTAATTATAAAGATAAGAAAAGTTTCCAAAAACAAGTTAATCTGTTATATACGTCCATCAAATGGCTTAAAATCTTCCCTATAGTTTTTTTTTAAAGAGTGCAAAGGCGAAAGTTGGCATCAAAGATGGGTTGTTGGAGTGAGGAAGAATAGAGGCTGCAATTAATGATCTGCCCTACTGAAATATATTAGTTCGCTAGCTGTCATTCTGGCCTGGCATGTTGAATTTTTAAAGGCATTCTAAAGTCCCAGCATATCCTCTCCTGTTATAACATCAGCATTGTAATAGGAATACATTGTAGAGTTGTTTTTGATTATACAATCAAAGCTTACTTAAAAAATCCCTTTTATGTAGTGAGTGCTGCCTTCCGTCTGTCCATCACTTCCAACAACTTCATAGATTCCCAGTGTGCTTTGCATCTCTTTCCCTGCTGCTTGATATGATTCAATCTTAATTTCTCAAAAAAAACATATCCCATCATGCATTGCTTCCAGTAAGCACTGATGATGAGACACTATTCAGACTTTGAGTTGTAATTCAGACGACGGGCTCTGAGAGTGTTGACACAAGAAAGTACATATTTCACCTGGTGAAACTGTGTCAGTGTATTGAGGAAGTACATCCTATGAACATCTGCAATAAGTCAGTTTACAAACTTCTAGATGTATATGGTTATTAGGATTGAGAGAGGACTTTTTAGTTTTTGCCCATAGATATCTTTTCAAAGTATACCTCTAGCTTAACAAATTAATAAATAAAAATACATGTGCGGGAGTTAAAACAACAAAAAAATGGGTGCAAAGAAAGTGCAGAGTAATGGCTTATATAGGTTTATATAGAGATCAAGCAGGCAGCCATGCAGTCACTCAGAGGGCTACTGGCAGGCATAGAGGTACCCTTGAGTTTGGATCCTGAAAGGCAGCTCCTGTACTTCTTTTATGACAGGGTTGCTTTAAAAGAGAAACAAAGCTATTTAAGGGGAGGATTGATGCTTTAGTATCTTAAAGCCCATCTCTACCCTGGTGTAAAATTTAACCATTCAGAGAGCCTTCCCCCAAACCCTGCATTGCATGAGTTAATTGCTCATTTTGTCTAGGGGGATTGGAGTAAGTACAAATACTTACTTTACTCCCTGTTGCTGCGGGCTTCCTCTCCAATGCACAACTGTTTTCCTGATGACACTTCTCTTTGGCATTCTGCTGCTCCCTCCCGGGCTCTCCGACACCATTGCCGACAATGTGATGAGGGTAGTGAGGCCTCCTAGCCGCATCATAGAGAGGTGCCAGCTCCTGGAGTAAGAAGTAAGGTAACTATTTGTGCTTATCCTTTTCCCCCTTGGCAAAATTTGCATTTAACCCATGTTTGGCAGGGGGTGGGGTAATGCATAGTTAAATTTTATACCAGCCTGGAGTTATGCTTTAAAGCCCAGCCCTTGCCAAAACTGTCTACATTCATTATCTATCTATCTATCTATCTATCTATCTATCTATCTATCTATCTATCTATCTATCTATCTATCTCTCTGTCTATGTATCTCTCTGTCTATCTATCTGTCTTTCTACCTATATATTCAAACACCCCAACAGAACATTATTGGCCTTTCTTTTGCAATTGTGCAATAACTTTACAAATTGAATCTTTGGATTTGAGCACTGTTGACAGAAGTCCTTAGCTCAGTGTGACTTTCGTGTCTTAGCTAGTTGTCTAATTAAAAAGACGGGCAAACATTATGTTGATCTTCCCATTGAGTAGACCTGAGGACCAGAGTTTTTTTTCTGTATCCTAAATTCACAGGTCAGTTTGCCTTTTTCAAGGACTTTCCTTTGATGCCAATAGTTAGCAATCAAATATTTAAATTGTCGGCAAAGAAACCTTCAGCCATCTCATTTTAATTAAATGTATATCTATCCTTCATCTTGTTCAAATATGTAACTGGCATAGTCAATATTTCGTTCAATCACACATTACATCAAACTGGCTAATGAGTTCTCCCTTTTCGTGATGAAGATAAAAAGCGCCTTGGGTTGTAATAGAGCAGGGATGAACGGGTGGACTCGTCACATTCAAGCTACGACCTGAATTGGACAGATTTGCCGATCGAGTATTCTTATGAATGCCTGTTGACACGTCTGCTCATTTTTCAGTTTTAAGGAGTTTTATTGGATTAAACAAAAAAAAATGAGTAAATATACCAGTGTGGCCTATGAAGCAGAAGGGCCACTGTTCCTGTAGTAACTTCCAGTGTATGTCTAGGCATACACATTTAGATTTATTTCGCTTAGCCCCACTGGCTGAACAAAAGAGATCGATTGCTTCCCCCATCCTTCCTAACAGTGGGAGAGGTTGAATCCCCACTTTCAGATATTGAATTGTAACAGCTGAACCTGTGGCTGCCTGAATACCCAAAGAGTGACTGCTACTGATACGATGCAGTCACTATTCAGTCAACAAATTTCCACCTGGCTCCTATGATTTTAAATTCAACTTTTGTGAAGTTGGGTGGTGTTGACAGGGCCATCAACAGCTCAACAACTTTAGGCACTGCACACCAGTGTGCATTATGTAGCTGTCCAACTCAGGAGTTAAATCTTACAAATGCATTCAAGTACCCTAACTACTATCAAAATGTAGTGTATTTGTGCATCACTCAGGTGTAGATCCTCAAATCATCTCTGAATTTGTGCTGACACTGTCCTTCCTTCTGGAGGGCGGCTTAACTCTTGAGTTTAGTGTCACTTTAAATTTGGATTTGCTGGATTAAATAAAAACTGGAGGAAATAAGGAGAAAGCCATTGCTTACCTGACTGGCATACTATCCAAAGACTTTAGTACTGGGTCTGTGACTGGGAAAAAATATCTAATTCTGACCTCTATTTACTGGACTGACTACAAGATTGTTCTGGGGCAGAATACTCAGACAGGCATGTGCTAGCATCTACAAAAGATCAGCGGGGGACAGCTCCCTTGTTTCCCATAGTACATATTTCTTTACAGATACCATTTTTTTTAATAATGATCTACAGTGTTCACACAAAGGGCATTGCTAGATGTTTCTGAATTTTAAGCAGCTTTTGAGACAGATATATAAATAGAGGACACCAATATCATCTAATCCCACTGCAGGTTAGTTAGCAATGCCAGCATTGTAGCACGGTGTGTTGCCTGCATGGGAAGACAAGCTTTACTTTCATTTAGAGTAGAGTGAGTTTTCTAACAGATACAATCAAACCAGTAAGTAGAACTGACCTTGCAACCTTCTCCCTATACAAAATGCGGTCGGTATAACATAACCTGTACCAAAGAGAGATTTGTGTTGACAAAGTAAACTTTTGAAAAATGTTTGCATCCTCTGTAACACCCAGGACACAAATTGTTTACTCGATTACACAGGAGATACTTCTCGTATATCACATGAAGTGCATGGAGGCTTTGGACAATAACTGTACGGTAAACAGGGTCTTTGAAAAATAATTATTGAATGACGCAGTGAAAATCTTAATCCTATGTGTACACAGCTAAACCAACTTGATGCATTAATGTTCTAGCTATAGTGCTTTAGCAAACCTTTAAAAAGTTTCCTAATATGAGAACTTATTTTGGCCTTCTGTGGACGGTTAAAGATAAGGACAAACAGTCATTTAACAAGTGAGGTTAAATCACATGATCCCCATTGATGGAACAAAAGTTATTTCTAAAAGGTGGTGAACAATAGACAAATGTTTCTCAGGTGTGTGTTGGTTTGTAATGCTGGGCACACACCTTACAACCATCGCAAGACTTTTGGATCACCTTACCACTTTTGTCTTGCGATGGTGGTAAGGTAATTAAAAAAAACGTACGATCTGCCCATCTTGGACAGGCAGATCGTACTTGCGATGATCGCAAGCCCACCCCGCTGAGGGACGGGCTTCCGATGAATGCAATGCCGAAGGGCAGTGTGCGTTTGCGCACACCGGTATGTGCGGCATTTATCTTACGAACATGCCACACACCCGCCGACAATCGTACGATTGTCGGCGGGTTTTCAAACATGTTCCTAAGATAAAAGTCGTGCAACCTTACAGTAGTAGAGGTCGCATGCCTTCCACACACCTTGCGATAATCGTATGATCGCGGGATCTCCCGCGATTATCGTATGATTATCGCAAGGTGTGTGGGCACCTTAAGAGTTGGAAGACACAGATGTTCTGAAAAGGTTAAGCTGTTACATGTCATATTTATGCAATTTGTTTTAAAACTTGCAATGAAAAGATATTCAATTTGTCAAATGCAAATTTCAAAAAAATATTTAAAGGAGAACTATGAGGTGAGTGATTTTCACTCCTCCTGATAGTTCAATGAAACTGTCACACGTCGGCTCAATAGATCGGGAAATGAGCGAACCCATACCGTCGCTCGCTGACTTAGGTTGAAAAAAGACACAAGTCCATCGGGTTCAATCTATAGAGAAACAAGAAAAAATGGTGATGGAGTGATATAATGTTCCTCACGTTCTATACACTGTACTGGACGTGATAATGCACTGGACCTTAGATTGCTGGAGTACTTAACCCTTTGCTGTGCAGGAGTAGCCCCACTGCAAGGGTTAAGATTTTATTTTCCCAGAGTTCTTCTTTAAGTTACGTTGCGTGCATTTATCAATAGGTTGCATCGAAAATAAAATAATTATAATAATAATATATGTATTTCTTTGTAATGACAAAGTTATTTATGAGTTCTTAGGCCCATGGTAGAAATGTAAAAATTGCTTTGGTCCATAAGGGGTATACAGGGAGAGAGCTGAAGATATAGAAACATATGCTTAAACATTTGTGTATTACGTGTGTGTGTGTGTGTGTGTGTGTGTGTGTGTGTGCGCGCACACAATGGGTATTTTAGATCTGTTTTCCTTCACTTCTGTCAAAACATAAGTGGTGCATTTTTCTCCTCCAAAAGCAAATCGAAAGAAGAAAATTGTTGACTCATTTTCTTGTGCCATTGAGTTATTTTCCTCTAGCCTACCCATAAAATAAATCCTTTGATCATGATTATTGGACCCTCTGGCAAGGCCAGGCTCCATTTTTGTGGAGAGATTTGTATTGATCTTTTTTCTTTCTCCCTCTATTTTGAGCTCTTTCAGTGACAATCTAAATCTCAGCTGAAGGTCTTATATTCATAAATAAAAGGTTTATTCCAGGCGGCCCGAACGGATTTAAAATATAGTATTAAGATGGACTTAAACCTGAAATAAAGTGTAACTGAGATCTAAATGCAATGACTGTTTTATGTGACAGTGCATATATTACACAGCTGTGTGCAGACTAGACATGTGCACCAGCAAAAAAATCGTTTAGTTTAGTTTCGTTTTGAAAAAAAAAAAAAAAAATTTGTTTAGTTTAGTTTCGTTTTGATGCATCCGAATCTCCGAATTTCCGAAAATTCGTCCAAAACGAATTTCGGAACGAACCGAATCGCACATGTCTAGTGCAGACCTTTTTGGAACATTACAAAATCTGAACAACTATTAAAAGCACTTTAAAACAAGCCCCCACCAGCTGCTTGTAATGTGACCTCTCTAGCTGCTTGTAATGTGACGTTATTCATTCTCAAAGATCTTAAAAGATCAGAGCAAAGTCTCAGAACTGGTTTCAATCAATTTCTAACAGCAAAGGAACACCTGCTGTGTGTTTAGAAGGCTGACAGGTTGTAGCTGTAAGCATTGTGGCGAAAATCATCTTTAAAGTTCACAACAAAGGCACTGAAATCTTATCTTGTTTCCTATTGTATCAATATATTGTACCAATATCACCCTAACCGTCCCCTCTGCTCCTCCCAAGACCTCCTTCTTCCTAGCTCCCTCGTCAACTCCTCTCATACTCACCTCCAGGACTTCCCTAGAGTCTCTCCCATCCTCTGGAACTCTTTACCCCAACCTGTTCGTCTACCTCCAAACCTTGACTGTGTTTAGGCGATCCTTAAAGACTCATCTCTTCAGGGAAGCCTATCACACTTCAAACTAACCACTGAACTATCGCATTCTCAAACAATTAATCCCCACACAGCTCCCTCCTCATGTATCACTTGCCCTTCCCTTTTAGATTGTAAGCCCTCAGGGGCAGGGCCCACCTTACCATCTTGTCTTGAATTGTATTGTGATTGTAATGTCTTCCTTATATTGTAAAGCGCTGCGCAAACTGTTGGTGTTATAAAATCCTGTATAATAATAATATTGCTTTCTATTGCAACAGACACTTGGCAGCCTGCTGGGCCTCTAATGTAAACACACAGCACGTGTTTCTAAGCTGTTAGAGACAAACGAAACATTTCTTTTCACAGAGCCTTTGCTGTGATCTTTGATAATTAATTACTTCACAGAACAAGCAGATAGAGAGGTCAGGGGGTGGCTTGTTTTAAAGCTCTTTCACTGCTTGGTAAGGATATGTAAATAGTCTAATGTCCATAGGCTGGGCACACGTGCACTTTAACAAAGGACATTTTGCTCAGTTAAGATTACCATTCAGTACCTTGTTAAAAGAGATCTCCAGGAAAACCTTTTATTAACCCTTGCAGTGGGGCTACCCCTGCACTGCAAGAGTTAAGTGCTTGTTTGTGTCTAGGAACAGCAATAACAAAGTTATACTCACCCGAAACTTTGAGCTTGCCAGCTGTCACAGAGCTCCCTCCAGCCCGTCTCCTTCTCCTCTGCAGCATTGAAATCTTACTTAGCGCCCTCACATCTTATATACTGGGGGAATTTATCAAAACTGGAGCAGACAAAACCTGGAGCAGCTGTGCACGGCAACCAATCAGCTTCTATCTTCAGTCTGTTCAGTTAAGATTTGAAAATGAAAGAGAGAAGCTGATTGGTTGCCATGCACAGCTGCTCCAGATTTTGTCTGCTCCAGTTTTGATCCATTCCCCTCATTGTGTATAGACATGATGATTTATGGCACCACTTCAGAGGAGAGGCAGAGACACTGGAAAGTCCTGTCTAAGAGGAAGCCGGCTCAGAGCTTTGGGTGAGTATAACTTTTTTTTAAAGCTAGACACAAACGAGCACTTAACCCTTGCAGTGTGGGGGTAGTCCCACTGCCAGGGTTAATAAAAAAACATTTCCTGGAGTTCTTCTTTAAGTAATGCAGTGACTGCTTCAGGCCTAAAAATGGGCAGGTTTACATTAATCCTTCTTTAACCCTTATGCAAAACCATCTTGAATGTAAATGTAACCACTTGTTTATGCACTTGTCTCTACTTTGGCAGGCAGACCACAATCTTAGATGTGAGCATTACACCCTTAAATAAAGCATGTAAACCAACAAGGAAATAATAGAGTTTTAAGGTGCCTATAAGAAATTATTACTTAAAGCAAAGCTTTTTATTTCTACATAATAAAATAATATACATCTATATCTGTAAAAAATAAAACAAGGCAACTGGACTTGCTGTATTTTTCTTGAAGACGTTTCACTGGTATAGATGTAGGTATACTGCTGAATCCAGACCAGAGGGTTTTGCTCTTCTATGCTGTGCCATACGCTGGTGTAGCTGCTGTTTTGTTTCACCGACATACAATTCTGAGCACTCCTCACTGCACTGAACTGCATGCACAATGTTGTTCATCTTGTGTTTTGGTGTGGGTCTTTTGGGTGAACCAGTTGTTAAGATTTACCATAACCTGGATGAATGAGAACCTTCACAGACAATATACATCTATGTACATGAAACAACGATAAAACCATTGTGGGAGAACCTAATTGCAAATATCTCCTGTAAACCACTAAGCTGTTACATATACAGTCAGCAGTACCAAAAGTGGTCTACAGGTTTATATCCAAGAGTATAATTTCATTTATAATTAAACAATTTGTTGCATAGGGCACGGATAATGTTGTCGGTGGTTTACATCTCAATGCGTTTCGATCTGATGGCTCCTTCAGGAGGAAGATTTCACATATATTCAGTAAGCTTTTAATAAAGCGTAGACTTGGATACAAAGCTGTAGACCACTTTTGCTATTGCTATCCATACCTTATTCGACTACTTGTTTAATTACAAATGCATTATACTCTTGGATACAAAAATGTATACTGTATATTTAACAGCTTACAAGAGATGTTTGCAATTAGATTCACCCACAATCAATTTATCATATATTACATGTACATAGATAAATACTGTATTATTTAAATATGTAGAAATAAAAAGCTTTGTTTTAATGAATAATGTTTTATAGGCACCTGAAAAACCCTTTTCTTTCCTTGTTGGTTTACCTACATACTTGCCTCTGCTATGCCGGGATCCTCTGCACCAACCTTCTTATAACAAAAGATATTGGTGCTAAGTAGCTAAATCCTGTTTTTGTATCTTTTTGTTTTATGGGAGAACATACAAACACAGTATCGCAAGAAAAAAAAAAATCATCAACAAATAGTCTCTGCATAAGTGCTCTCAGCTTTGCCCCCCTCCTGTTACCTGAGCAAAAATCCAGTAGCAGATTAAAAAATGCTAATTAAAAAAAACAAAAAGAGCTATTTAACTGCAGCTAAAAGTGTTAAACGGCACTAAACCTTTTAGCCAACCCCTTCATTATTGCATTTGTTATTTTGAAAGGCCAGTATAAAGGGAAAATAATGCTGAAAAAACACATGTGGATACAACCAATACTTTTTTAGCGTATTCATTCTTCTTAATCCATGTAACTGTGGGTGTTGCTAAAAGGTGTCCCCTTTTTCTCGCTCAACATGTTAGGAGATATGTGTGCTGGCTTCACATATATTAGCAAATATATGCTTTTGACACCTCCGCTTTTACAGTCTCGGGGCTCAATTCCTTTTGCCGCCTGGCCAAACTGAGCACGGATGATCTGTATGTATATGCTCAAAGAGAGACAAATGGCAGCCATGTCAGTAGTTAAAGTCTTCAACTTTATTCGTCCCCATACCTGCTGAGCAAGGTTTCTGCCCCAGCAACACACATCCAGCGAGATTGCCTTTTGTGACTTTCAACTTTTGAAGCCTTTGCCCTTTTCTGTATCTACGACTTACATAATGTCTTTTTTTATTTTTTAGAATTTGGTTAACATTTACAAGTCGGAGGAAATGACCACGGGGGATGTGTGTGACGGGAATTATTTTACGGTATGCGATGTAGGTCACGGTGAAAATAATGGCTGTATGTTCTCAGGGGGTGGTGGAAGGTTTCTTACAACGTATTGGGAGACCTGTTTTTTAGTTAGCTTAATTCAATATGCCATGGCCACTAAAGAGTGGCCGATCTTATCAAAGTTGCAATTTGGCAGCCTGAACTATATTCACAACCGGCTAACAGTCATTTCCTGCAGAAATCTAAGGGGAGCCGTCCAACAAGATTTATTGAACCCCCCCTATTTTTTTAAAATACACATACACAGACAACAAAGCGAGCAGTTGCCCGGTGTTAAGATGGCACGTATCTGCAGGTTAACATCAAGCCTCACATTGGTTTTACCAGTATCCCATAGAGATCAGTGTAAATGTCCTTTTTCTCAAATGATCCTCTAATTCAGTTTGGCAGAAACTGCCAAGCTCTATAATTCACAAGCTGTAAGATATAATTTCAGTACCCAGAAGAACCTAAAGGTTAGGAAGAACTGGAAATAGTATGTTATTATACGTCAGTAGGAACTGCTATAAATGGAGAAAACATGAAGGGTATTTTAGGTCTTAAAGGGAAAGAATAGAATCGTCTCAGTCAGCTTTGTTAAAACCTAATCTTGATATGCCTGCCATTCCACATTTTCATGCTGATTGTTTCATATAGGATCTTAGAGACACTGAATAGGCACCCTTGTCAAACAGCATAGATAGATCTTGGACCTCCACTGCAGTGTGGTCAAGCAAATGTCCCCTAAATAGCTCAATTGACAATGAAGAAGCAGTGAGGATTTAATGTTTTTTTTCTGCTGTTGGCATGTTCAGTGTCAGGCACTGGTGCACCATTGCAGAACCACATTAGCCCCTAGTGTTTTTCCTTCCTTTCCTAATCCAAACGGTGTTGTACAGGAGACTATAGGAGGCTGATATCAAGACAAATTGGGCCACATTCACAAGTGACATAATGACAAAGAAACCAGGAGAAGATGTGTCACCAGGACAAAAAGACACAGACTATCAGGTTGGTGATGGTATATATGAACCCAGGCACGGGGGACTTGCCAGTACGGTTGATACCTCTACTCAAATATACTAGGATAATGCACAATCTCCTGCGTAGTGGTAGCCAGTACAGGGGCAGTCCAAGAGCTCAATAGCAAAATCACAATCCGGAATCATAGTTGTTGAACGTAGCAGAGGGCGTGGGAGGCAGCAAAGGATCATAGTCACGGAACAGGCCAGGGGTCAGTAATAAGAATCAGAAACGGGTATAACGCCAGGCATTCTAAGAACAAGAATAACAATAACCAAGCACAGAATGACTCACCCTTCCTGCTTATATACCTGTTGGCAAGGAGATGATGTAATTTCCCGGGGAAATTAGGCAGGTGAGGTACCTGCCCGATGACCCTCTACGGAGGATGCATGTAGGCACGTGCCTACTCTGCCTCCTGGTAAATCCGGCCCTGATTGTGTGGATCTTCCCCTCATGCAAAACAGTTTGCTTTAGGTTGAATCTTGAACAAACTGTTTCAATTCACGAATCTCTATATATTTTATATATTGATAGTTATGACAGCACATAGAACAGAAACAAGCAAGAATTTGAAATCTTCCAATAACGGGAACATTTTTTTAATATGGAATATTGATTAAGCATTGTCTGCAAATTACATTTTGCTGTTTTTTGTTCTCTGTAATGCCTTTTGGATAGCACAGCTGTTGTCTAGCAGACTTGATCTTCCTTGCATATGATCTGTCTGTGTGTATTAAGTATTGACTTAGTCTAATATAAGATTATGATAGATTACTGTGATATCAACTGCATAGCTCATCTGTTGTAAATGAAAGTAGCATAGCAGATGACAGTCACATATTAATCGCAAGGAGACGGGAACAGAAATAATAATGAAGGGGTACACGGGGACTCCCTGTAGGTGTTTGTGAAAAATAAAAATACAGAATGCAGACAGATAAAATAAATCCCCTGATCTCAATCTATTTTTGCATATTAAACACGAAAAAGGGGAAGTGGGAAAGATGAAATGTACTCTGTTCATTGAGAGTAATCTTCCTATGTTCGACTGTCTAGTTGTCCTCCTGAGCAAGCTTGTGATTGTGGACAGTGGAACTGGCTAGGCAGTTGAGCGACCAATGATCTCTCTTGTAGTGTTTTTGCTTACACTATATGGACAAACGTCTGTGGACACCTAATCCTACCTACCTAAATGGACAAAATAGATGTGGGAGGTGGCAGGCATTGTGGCATAATGTTTGCATTGTGTCTGCCGCCCCCTTTCCGGTCAGAGGATCCCAGATCACTAAAGGTCATGCACATCTCAGAACGCCATTTGAGAGCCAGGTCTCCTCATCCATTACCACTATCTGACCTCACAAATACTAATTTGGTTAAATGGGTACACATTTCCCCAGAGGCAATCCAAACTCTTGTAAAAAGCCTTCCCAGAGGACTTGAGGCTGTTGTAGTCACAAAGGGAGGTGTAGTGGGATTCTTATATTACTCCATATATTTCATATTAACATTAATCATCAAACACACTATTAATAATACTATTATTATAGTTAGATGGATGAAAGTTTTAACCTTGCAGAGTGTTTCACATATAATAGATACATTTAAGAGGAATCCTCTACTTTCATATTAAGAATATATTGTAGACGATAATGAGTAAGTAAACTGATAAGTCATTTGCTTATATAATGCACAATTAATAGTGTCCTGACTAATAGTGGAAACATCATACATACATATATTACATATAATACATAGACAATGAGTGTATGAATAAGCAACATGTGGAACATTTAGATTTTGAGGGTGAGGTAACCAGAGTTCATGTACAACATTTAGGCTTTGTAGCTGTAGTTAACTAGAATTCATGTAGAACATTTAGGCCTTATAGGTCGAGATAACAAGAGTTCAATGATCATAAACATGTTTTCCAACCTTGGATTAAGGAACAATAGGTCCAATGCCAAGACGGCAATCCTCTAACCTTGATGTGAGAGGGTCTTATCAAGAAGACCCATCTAATGTACTTGGCACAATCTAATATGAGTAAATGGTGGCACTAATAACTAATTTTTGGAGATAATTCAAGGTAACACATAGAGTTCTGTTGTTGAAATCCCTATAAAAGGGGCCTGTGAGCCCATATTCTTTGAATGTTCCTGAATTGATGCTTGTTTTCTGATTAACTGAATAAACCCAATTCTTGAAGAGCTTTCTGGTGTCGATCTTCTGTTTATTCTACTTCGGCGGGTGGTTCAGAGTATTAATTCTAATAATTTTGCAATAGAATGTCCAAAGAGCGTTTATACTGTAGGTGTGCTGTCCAGGTGTCCTCAAACCTTTGGCAGCATAGTGTATATATAAACACAATCACTACAATCTCATACAAGCTTTACATATTGATGCCATTTTGAAAGTCATTTTTATAGCTTTCATTAAAGTATTACCTGGTGATCCCGCCATGAATTTCCTTGTTCAGAGATTTTCTGTTATAGGGTGACAGTTCTCTGTTCTTGACTTTTGCTCCTGCATTGTCTCCCGGTCCCAAGAGTTGGCTGCGAGGAGGCTGCATGAGATCATCAGCACTGAGATGCAGCAAAGAATAATAAAACAAGTATTTTATTTAAGAAAAACACTAGCTCTTGTGATACACAGTGTTTTAGATTTAAATTAAAAGTAATTCAGTTAAGATTTAAGACTACTTTTATTGAGTTAATTTATTAAAATACATATAAGCAAAATATATCTAAAAAAAAAAATAGAAAACATTCAGGCATTAGTCATCATATAAAGACTTATAATATAATCTGCAGTCCTGCAGTCTCTTGGTTACAATATAAAATATCTAAATAGATTACAGCATTGTACGTGATTATTCACTACTGTGTACCATTAGAGATCGGATCTACCTCAGGATACAGTAAAAACATTTAAAGATGGTAGCATATCAGTTTGCTATTGTCTTAAGCTGTAGTAGAATCCCTGAAGGCTTCAACCAATGTGATTTTTCTGCTTCACAAATATCTAATTCTGTAATACATTACTTCGAAACAACTCTGTCACTAAAATAAAACAATGAAAAAAGGGCCATCACCAAACACAGTTAATACTCATCTTTCCTGCTGCCCACATCACCAGTCTCTGCTGGAGAGGTACTGTAGACCAAGAATATAGAGGATCCAACACTTCCAGGAGTCCCCCACAGTATATTGTAGTTCCCCCCAAGCCCCTTTATCACCATCACCCTGTCTTGTAGTGATGTGGGGCTGACAGATTGAACCACTTAGTGCAGTGGGGTCAGAATTCTGACACTCTTGGAAGTGTTAGACCCCGAAGATTTTTTGGGTGGTGGTTTTTCTTCAGTACAGCAGAGATCAGCATTGCAGCAGCATGTCATTAGAAAAGGTTCCAATGTATGGAGCAATTGACTCTATAGGCTTAGAATAACTTTCTCACATAGGAATACATAATAAGTTTGAATATTGGACAGGTTTTTTTTATTCATAGCTACCAAATGATTTATACATATTTTTTTCTATTAAAGGACATGTGAACCATACTAGTAATTTTTACTAGATCCACGCTCCTATCCACCCAAAGACAAACTGTGCTAACCCCCCTGCTTAAAACCACAATACTACAATCTCAATACCAAATATTAAACTAAATGTGAGATTTTAGTCCATCATGGAAGCGAGCTTGTAGCGGCACCTACTTTACTTTTAATATTCAATTTTTATTAATTTTTTGTTTCCACCAAAAAAGAAAAAAGACACTAATAAAGACAATACATTTAACTCAGCCACACTCTCCTCTTGTCCAACTGTTGAATATATGGTGGAGAGAAGTTAGTTTGATATTCTAATAAAATCTTATACAATTGAGATATCCCGTGTCGTGGGGGGTCCGAAAGAAAGAATTATTTTTCCAAAGGTGTGAGATCCAATTTGTAAAGTAGCCATGAGGTATTCCCAATCCACTCTGTCGAACGCTTTTTCCGTGTCCGTCGACAAGAGCAGAGTATGATTCGAAGAGGTGGAGGCCTGATGAATTAGACTAATTGCTCTCTGGGTGCTGTCCCTTGCCTCTCTGCCTTGGATAAACCCTGTTTGATCTGCTGTTATTAAGTGCGGCATCAGGCCACTAAGTCTATTTGCCAGGACTTTGGCATACAATTTGATATCGGTATTAAGTAATGATATCGGCCTATAGCTACTGCAGATATTTAGGTCCTTACCCCCTTTAGGGAATACTGATATATGGGCGTGTAGTGTAGTTGGTAGCGGGGGGCTCCCATTGAGAAGTGAGTTGAAGTATTTACATAAGTGATGGAGTAAGATATGCTTAAATAGTTTATAATATTGTATTGTGTAGCCATCCGGCCCTGGGCTTTTCCCACTTGCCATATTAGTCAAAGCTTGTTGAATTTCTTCTACACTTATAGGGGCTTCCAACAATTCCCTTGAGGCTTCTGGGATAGTAGGTATCGGTATTGATGTTAAATATGTCTGAATGTGCGATATGTGCCATGGGGAACAAAAGTAGCCCCCCTCCAGATAGAAGGACTGTGCCAGCACCAATTCAGAGATGATTTGAGGATCTACAGCTGCGTGACAGACAAATAAGATACATTTCTCCTAATAGTTCAGTTATACTTAAATGCATTTTTTAAATTCAACTCTTCAGTTTAGTGTCCCTCTAAAGAACAGCTGTAACGTTATTTGATTTGCCAAATGTTAAGGGTTCATTTTAAAGTGATCCTGTAAAATGTATTGTTAGCAGTAGGAGAAGGATAGCACTATGTATGCTATTAATTGCGGAGAGAACCCCTTCAAAAATGGCATCTAAAAACAACTAAAACCATCACAATTTCTTTTCCACTCTAAAAATGAAAAAGTTGGACAGACTTTTACCTTAAATACTTACTTTTAGTAACAGCATAACTAAGCCTGAGTGATGGCACACAAACCCTTGCCATTGGGTCATACTTTAATGCTCTTGTATTGGGAGATGTTATCATCATCTTTAGAAAGAGAGATCTCTGTTGTAGCTAGCATCTTCTTGTGCATTGACATCACCAGAGCAGCTTGAAGCGGTTGACATCACTAATGAGGCAGCTTGAAGCGGTTGTGCCTGCCTCCCCATTTCTAGCCAGAGTGCCCCTGGTTGCAAAGAGCTCTAAGTAACCTGGAATAATCTGGCCAGCATCCAGCCCAGCTCACTGATGTCACTGGTTGCCAGGAGCTGAGCATGACACTCTAGCTGGTATCCTACCCAGCTTCTGACAACCAGTGATGTCAGCGAGCGGAGCGGGACGCCGAACAGAGCCTGAGCCTGAGGTAACAGCCCCCATATTCCCTTGTTACATGCACTGCCAGCACCCCCCCCCCCCACAA
>NW_017306989.1:447030-460422 GCF_000935625.1 Nanorana parkeri
GTTCCATGCCCTCCCAGCACCCCCCCCCCACAAGCACCCCCTTGGTAATGTGCACCGCCAGTACCCAAGAACCCCAATCCCCACCCGGTAAACGTGCACCACCACTTGCACCATCCCAGCTGCCCCCTGGCATCAGGTGGCGAAAAGTGTAGGGACACCCCTGGACATCACAATCTCAAGTTTCATCAATCATGGAGGCTCTTGACGGCCCTTGTAGCAGTAGGTATAGTTGCTACAATTTATTTCTTACCAATCAGATAGGCCGAATCCTTCCAGCAGACAAAAGCTTCCATTAACCATTTTGTGTGAACATATTTGGCTAAAGATAGCATTAAAGTTATTAATCGCCTAGTCAAATATTTACAATTCATGTTATTATCAACTTAATGTTTGCAGCTGTTTCCTATCTCTCTTCACTCAATATTTATTTATCAAAAACTAATAGCACTTATTAATTTATCTTTAACCAGGGTTCGGAAACACAAGCACGCATGACTCATCCGACTTTCTCAACTTTCAAAGTCAAAGTGTACATTAGAAAGATAATGGCACATATTATTATACAGGACTTATACAGTGCCAACAGTCTGCGCAGTGCATTACAATATAAGGAAGGCATTACAGTTGCAATACAATTCAAGACAAGATGGTTAGGAGGGTCCTGCCCATGAGAGCTACATATTAAACATATGACAGGGTGATGTGTCATTGTTTTAAAAAAAACTGGTCCGCTGTGCTTTATAACACATGCATGAGTGTGTTTTGCAGTAGGGCAGTCCATTTATTTTAAAAGGGCTGCCAATGCACCCAAATGCAGGTTTTAATGAACTTGCTGCATTTTCGTCTTTGCAAAGCACCATAATGCCCAGCTGTGCATTAGGGTATGCAAAAACCCATATGGGTTGTCGTGTACTGACTAGGTTTTATAAAACTTCTGAATGGTGAATGATGAAAATGTTGATGAGCTTCAGGTTATGGTTGACCATGAGTTCAACTCTAACCCAAGCTGTTCGCAATTTGCTGAACCAGCACATTATTTGGCCTGTTCATCCACCTGCTGAAATTTCATCTGTGTCCTAGCAATTAATAACGGTGTATGACCCACACAGCATCATTGGTTGACTGGTGGCTGAGCTTTGAAGTTATTATTGAAGTGTTTACGTTGTAAATCCTTTTGATGGGACTTTTACAGGCTTCATATTCCTAATTTGTAGATACATGTTGAGAACTGTATCCATTGTATTAAATGCAGAGATTTAGATTCGCCACTAGAGGCAGAGCAGCTTAGCTACTACAGTGACTCTAGCAATTAAATGGAAATTAAGGCAGAGAAAAAGCGCACAGTACTTTGTAGCTGTATTTGCAGAGGCAATGAAGTGACGGCTTCCCACAGTAAAGGCATGCAGGATGACAAACAGTTCACAGGCAGGAGGATATGCTCTTGAAACAGCAGCTCCAATCAACGGAGGGTATTCATAAACTGAAGCCATGACAACAAGAAAAAAAAGAACACACATGATCTTGTGAAATAAAAAGGTAACCATGTAATGTATAAAATCAAAGTGGCAACTCACAATTTTCCCACTTGGGACACTGCACATCAAGCTGGAGGTGGTTCTTCCATCTGCAGCCCACAAATCATTCCAAAGGATGTTGAAATGGTTTTCACATCTGCGGAATTGGACCTGCTACATAGATCTTGAAGCCTGCAGCATCCACAATTTCTTGGATGCACCACTGAAGGGATGGGATATACCTTTGACCTCCTGTCCAGGGGACAAGGTAACCCTTTAGACCCCCAACTGGCAACAGCTGGACTGCACACCTCTGGCCTGATGTCTCAAGAAAAAAATTGTGAGTTGCCACTAAGACGTTATACAATAAATAGTTACCGTATATACTCGAGTATAAGCCGAGATTTTCAGCCCATTTTTTTGGGTGAAAAGTGCCCCCCTCGGCTTATACTCGAGTCAGCGCCAGCGCGTCTTCTTACTTACCTCGCCGAGCGTCGCGTCACTGCTGCTCGGTGTGCGGCGCTCCGAGCGGGGTCATCTGGCAGTCTCCGGGTCCTAATTTAGGATTCATGCACAAGATCCATGTGCTCTTCTTTTTTTCTTGTTAACATTACGTCAGTGGACCTGCCTAAGCTTATAGCCCATCTCTGGGCATACATAAACCCTCTCCCATCACTCCCTTCCACCCATTTCTCCATTAGAAAAATACCTCACAACTCTTCACCTTTTAGTTAATAACCCTTTGTATATATGTATATGAGCAGTCGCAAGGAGCTCAGTGGGACACCTGCCACAGGGTCCTGCTTAGCTCCTGGCAACCAGTGATGTCACTGCTTACCAGGAGCTGAGTGAGATGACAGCCAGAGCATCCCAGGTTGCTAGGAGCTGGACAGGGAGATGTGTATGGCTCTTACGCATCTCCCCGCCCAGCTCTTAGCAACTTTGGAAGCTCTGGCGGAAAAGGTGGCAGCAAGCATATGTACAGTATATGTAATGAGCAGTAATGGCTGGCCCCATGTTCATAGAGTTTATAAATAAAAATGACACAATTTAAAGTTTAAAGACTATCTAAACTAAAGGAAAAAAACATAATATATTGCAGCTCACCAGTTTATAAATGTGAGCTTTATTGTCACTTTATTGTCACCTGGTGATCCTGCCAGTAATACATTTCCTCTACTAGGGTCACAAGTCTCCATAATTGTACTGTATCTATAAAGGAAAAGCATTGTCACCCTCGGACAGGGAAATTGGAGTACTGCAGAACACTTCATCCTCTTCTTGGTAACATGGGGGGGGGGGGATTTTCTGTGGTCCATAGAGAGAACGAGAAAGGCAAATAACATTGTTTTGAGATCTCAGATGTTAGTCCACAGGAAGGTACAATGACTGGATTTTTGGTAGGATAAAATGGAAATATTCTGTAATTGCAGAAAATGTACTAAACACCAAAGAAGAAAACAAATGCAGCCACCACCTCTAAGGACTGGTACTTTAATATATAACATTATATTTTTATTCTTCGGTTTAGGTATATTTTAACACACATTGATAAAATCACTTATCGTCAGATCACGTTGATATCTTGCACATTTATGTCTGTGTAAAGAAACAAATCAAAAAGTCTGTACATTGTCCTTGGGTATGGGGGAGCCAATGGAGTCATCGTCGAGTCTACAATGCCTTAACCCTGTTAAATATAACAAATCGGCTAATATTTGTTGGCGTCTGGCTGATCTAAAATAGGCAGTGAGTCATCAGTGATATAACTGATTTCAGGAGGGACATGTCATTTGAATGATTTACAGCTCTTAAGTGCTGGCGATGTTGTATTTCAGAAAACATCATGATATTGCAGCAACTGTCACTAACAATATGTCAAAGGCATAGATCAGCAGAGGACAGCTTTGAGAACTCCAACGTTCAAACTTGAGTGTGGTCTTCTAATTATTAGTTTTACTGGGAACATATAAAATGAGATTTGTTTTCTTGTTTATTTAAAGTGGATCTAGACTCAGACATTCTTATCCTTCAAACAGTGTAACAAGTCCACATTCACAGGGCTCTTCATTAAAGGGTGAAGGGTTTGGAGAAGGCAGGAGACATGAACAATCTAGGACAACATAGCTGACCTGGAAAGTGAGCTGAATTGGAGAATTGTTCCAAATCCACTATGTTGCCCTAGATTTTTAACTTCTTCTACTTTCTCCAAACTTGTTACCCTTTAGTGAATAGCCCCCTGAATGATATAGTAGCTACAGTGTGCATTATGACCTCAGAACTCAAACTAATGCCAAACTGATGTCATCGACACAAGCCCAAAGCCCGTCTACACAGGTCCTTATGGAGTTGTCTGGGCACTATCATACTATGTGTGTGCCTCTGTTCTACTCAGTGACGGAACTACCGCCGGTGCAGCCGGTGCGGATCATCCGTTCATCCGACACTCCCGGCGCAGAGATGGGGGACCCGCAGGCCGCCGGATACTGATCTCAACATCTGACACTCAGAAATGGGGGGGCCCGTCCCTGCGACGCGCTGAAATGGGGGGGGGGCGTCCGCCGGCCGGATAACGAGATGGTATGGGGCCCGCTGGCCGCTGTGAGGAGGGAGCAGCGGAGCAAGGAGGCACAGAAGATGGCCCTGCAGGCACATCATGGGGCAGCCATGGGGCCTCAGAAGCAGTGAGGACCCAGCAAACAGAACACACACAGGAAACAGCTGAAGACAGAAGACCAGCCAGAAGAGGTAAGGGTAAATAATTCATATTAAATAATTATTATTTGTAGCCTAATGTTGTATAAAGTACTGTTGCAGCATTGCAGAATGGCACCCTCTATAGAGGACTACAAATCTCAGCAGTACTTTATACAGAAATGCTATTGTTATATAAAGTATTGCTGGGATGTGTAGTTCTCTATAGCCTGTGCCATTCTGCATTGCTGTAAATATTAGGGATGCACCGATATATCGGCCGCCAAAACATATAGGGCGAAAATTGCCCTTTTGGCTAAATGCCGAAAGTGCAATTTGTCTGCCAATACAGCGGCGCATCCGTGCTTTCTTTTCTCCTCGCTGAGCGCTGCTCTGTGTCCCAGTGGGGTGGAGAGAAAGTGTGACAGCTGGCCGAGCGTTGCGGGTGGAGAGCGCTGTGTTTTTGGGGGTGTTTTTTTTTGGGGGGGGGGGGTTTCAAAATAAAATCTTGCACCAGGGCCCTATGTTCCTTAGGTCCGCCACTGGTTCTACTGTTTCTAATTGGGAATTATATATGATAAAGGTACATGACTGGGGTATTTCAGAGATAACCTGCCCTTCTAACAGCAACTTCTGTCCCTTCAACCCCATCTCCCCCAATTATCCCACCTGACAGAATACAATTGGAATTCAATTGGCTACAGCAGCCTTTATTAAGTAACACTTAATAAAGTGTCACTTAAACAATGAACAATAAAACAACCATACTAGGGTTTCAGGTCTGAGATAATAGCAAAACCCCAATCCCTGTGTCTGTAGCATCAGTTACCTATATTAGGCCCCCAGCAGCAATACACGGGGACAATATCTGTTCACCACAGGCACCCATTGATCGACAATACCCAGTAACAGTTGACCGTTCCACCTAGAGGACGCTGCACCAGATGGGACCGGTCAATAACACCAGCGGAAAACTGCCTTCAAGGAGCCCAAACCGCACACCCACTGCCATGATGTGCCTTCAGATGGTCCAACATCAAACTGTAGGGCAGGTGGGAGGGAAGCCCTCTCGATGTCTGTAACTCTCCAACTGGATTCCACTTTCACCTCCTCACAGACCATCACATGAGAGTCCTTCCCAAATACAACACGTCCACCCAAGCAGGTTAGTGACCAGACCTCTAAACTCTTCTAGAAATAATTTTTAATTCTGTGTGGTCTGGCTCCTGTCAATCCAGGAGGTAATTGGAAACCTCCCCAATGTGGACAAAATTATATTTTTGGAAGAGCGCAAACTTCTGGTGATTTTTTGACTGCTGTCTGTGCCTCCCTCCTTTTAAAAGTAGACTGAGGGACAGGAAGTGAAAAAAATCTCCCCAGTGGTGTCACAGATAGAAAGCTTACACTCTTTATTCAAAACTTAATGTTGGCTTTAAGTATAGGTCTGTTTTACTGTCGATCTAAACACTAACTGGATGACATTTACTTTATTACTTTATTATTGACATGTTTTGTTTTTTTTACCCTTTTGTTTACCTTTTTCATCTCAATGCTGCAGATCATTGGTTGACTAATGGCTGAGCCGCACACCATCATTGGTTACTATGACATTGGTGGCCCCACATTATCCTTGGTTGTTATGGTGCACCCGCCAGTGTCCTAGAAACTAAGATGCTGTACATCCCAGCTGCTAGCATCTTAGCAACCAATGCAACCACTTTTGATTGCTGGGACACACGTGGCCCTGGATTTGGTTTGCTTGGATGTTTGTCAAACCTGGATTTCAGTTCAGCGAATATCTAAGCGAACATAGGCCGCTTTGCTAATGACAAAAGTGGACAATGCATACTCAATGTGCATTGGCAAGGCCACCTGTAGCCACCATCAGTGGAACATATGACAACGCAGGAACAAAATTGGAAGACAGTTGTCACCCTATAACAGGAAGTCACCTTCATGCCAGGCTCACCAGGCTTTTAATAGAAGCTGCAGATTTAAAAAGATTTGAAAGCAACTTTTGACATGAGATTTTAGTGATTGGGTTCAGATGTTCTCTAAAATGACCGTGGTGTTATGTTATGGTGTCAATTTAGCTACCATTAGTGCTTCAGGGATTTAAAAAAAAAAACTGTACATCTTTTCCTAATCTGGATAATAGTGTCACTTTAAATGGCTAAAATGACTCTGCAGGCATCCGTTAAACCAGAAACATCCCCCTAAGTGAGCAATCACCGTTCTTTAATGCTCTCTTATTGTTCTCCCAGTTAGGAAAGAGAATAACATTTTTTTGTAGTGCTCTCACTCCCTCCATATAGCGGATCTCATTGTCAGATGAAATTGCCTTCCGTTCCCCCAGTGTTCATCTACTTCTCGCTAACAGTCTGCGACACAAATAACAAGCGTGCCTTGATTCAGCTGTGCTGGCAGACACAAACTTACTCCATCGCTTCGTTTACAGGAAGGCCTAACAAGAGGCACGGAATACTAACATTAGAGATGAGCTCTCATCCCCCCAGAACAGTCTGCTTGATACTTCATTTTTCTTTGAATACAGAAGTCAGCAAACACATGAACCTGTTTTTTTAAAAATAAGCTTGCTGGCGTTATTACCTAACAGACATGCATTTTACACTTTATTACTGATCAGGCTGGGCTTTATACAGCCAAAGCAGGCTCTGCGATAGCAGCAGGGAAGTCAGAGAAATGAAAGCACCGCAAGCTGGAAGGCATTTTCTCTTGAGATCACAAACTCTTAGGGCATATGCTCTTGGGATTGAATACTCTTAGACTATTTTCTCTTAGGATTGAATGTTCTTAGGGTATACTATTCTCCCTTCTGATCGAATTATTTTAGGCTATTTTCTCTTCGGATTGAATATTCTTAGGCTATTTTCTAATAGGATAGATATTTATGAATATAAGTTTGGGAGGTGCAGGTCAGAAGATCATAAAGCATTGCAGCCCCCTGCTCCACTCCCTGAGACTTTCTGGGGGGCCGGCTCAGTGACACCCCCTAGAGGGTCCACAAAAAGCTGCTGCACAAGGCAGCTGGAGCTCTTGTATACCATCAAGATAAAGCGTGTTTACCATCAAGAAAAAGCTCTTGTTTACATCAAACAACATAACCTTTGCCAAACTTTACTTCTAAAATGCCAATCCCAGATCCATTTTCTGTTCATTGCCTGGACTCTGCTGGAACTCATAGAGCCCAGGACTTTGCTAAGTACTTTTATTTTATTTCCTTTTTTTGTTTACTGTTATATTATTGGTCTCTCTTTTTATAACAGGTTTTTCTGGGGGGTTTTTCTACACCGTTTCTTTTATTAAAACTGATCTTTTAAAAATCGTTAAGCTTATCTCTATGCTCTAAATAAGAATTTAAAGTATCCTTGTTTCTGTGAAGAGTGCCACCTTATTGTAAAACCTGTCATATTCCTGTCTGAAGGGACAGTGGGAATCATAGGCATTTCTTAAGTTTTGAATGAGTACACCATTTGCTGGGAACACTGCATGTTTCCATTAAGACACGTGGTGGCAGCTATTATTCTGTGTAAAGGGTTCACTGCAGAGTTAACCAAATCCAGTGATGATTGCTTTCAGTCTGGTGGCCTTAGATTGTTGTCCCATAGCTGGGAAATCTCTGTGCAAGCTGATGCTCAGAGTGGTATTGTCACGTCTTAGTGACGGAATGGTAGAATTGAAACTGCGTATTGTCACATATTGGTCACAGTACAGTGTGATCGAACCTGCCGCTATCATCACAGTCAGCACATATGAATGCAGCACAATTATTTTTATATTGGCTGGACTAGCTCATTTTTAAAAATAAAAGTCTTGGGCAATAAAACCCAACTGCAGATAAAACATTTTTGGATGGATATGGAAAGAGCAAAGACCTTAAAGTCCTTGTCCACCTTTGCAGAGCTATTTTAAAAAAACATATGCCAGCAATGTACACCGAACATACATGAAGCAGGCATATGCAGTTGCTGTATATGAACACAGACATTTAAATTTTTTGTTCGCTTTCCTCTTTATATCCTCATGGAAATGGCCTCCTTTCTGCTTTTCAAACAACCTGAGTAAGTTATAGCTGAGCTCCTCTCACCCTCTTCTGCAAGGGGGTCACAGAGTCAAGTAAATACCTGATGGGGGTTCTGTCCCTTCCCCACACTATCCAAAAGGAAAAGCAAAAGAGTTTTTGCTGGAATTGGACTTTAACGTTGAACTTTCATCTAATGATCTAATGTATCACTCAAAAGAGATATCATCACTGTGCTGTAGATTGCCTGTGCAGAGAGAAGAGCTGTGGGAGGGGTATAGCAGGCCACACCCACTGCAGGCTGCATGCAACAAACTACAAGAGGGGGCGGAGAGAAGATCTGTGCATGGTGGGAGAGCAGCAGTGAGTGTTCTTTATTACAGAAAGCTCCAATGTCATAATAAATTACTGCACAGTTCTGGAAGAAATACACAAAGCTCACCAATGTTCAAGGAAGAGCACACAGGGCTCTTGTACGAGTACAATATTTGATTATCCCAAAGTTCAGCTTTAACCAATATGCATAGGCTGAGCTACAGATATGGTAACATTTATAACATTTATCTATAAACATTCAGAACATTTGTTTTTAGGATTCCTTAATGCCCTTTGAATTTAGAATAATGCCGACAACTTTTTTCTTTATAGCACAGGACTGTAGGAATTTATCAAAAACAGGCGAAACCACAAACTTATGGTAAACAATTATATAACAATAATTAGGTTAAGAAAAGGCAATTAAATCAACATCCATTATTCCTGAAATTTTACTCAAAGGTGTAATTAGACTCGAAGGCTGGAAAACAGAATAGACTGCTGAAGCTTTATTTTCCAAACGATAATTTTACGTTTATACTTCGCCATTACGTTTGACAACAGTGTTAAACATATTACCAGAATAACTCCGACATCAGCGCCTGAAGCACATGATGTTGGTTTATTGGCAGGTGAACACATTTTATTTCATGTATTTCTTGTTTGTTTGTCTTAAATGAGCTCTTTACAGCTGTCTGTTCCCGGCATAAACTTTCATATTATTTTTCCTCAAAGAAGAATTTGTTGTGTGGGAGATTGTGCATTATTGTTTTATAGTCTGTACCGCAGTGAAATTGATTTACGCCGGAAATCACAGTTTGATTTCTCTAGAATGAATATTCATTTGTCGCTTGATGTAAAAGTCTTGTTGGAAAAAGTTAATCCTGTTTTAAAGAAATATAAACAAATTTTCGCTATTTGGAGCAACCATTTTGTAAGAAGGGGGCCGATGTCCATTTTTAGCTGGAGCATTGCAGAGTTAGAAACAGTAAAAGAGACGTAACTGGAACTCTTATGAAGAGTTCATCCAGGCTGTGATGATATTAAGGTATTTTGACTGTGGAAATAGTGAGGGAGAGGTTCTGAACAAAATGCCACCCTCATTTTCCCCAAAATTTACAAGCCGGTAACAAAAAACGGTCAGATTAAAATCTCATCTCTATGCTAGGTTGCCATGGAAGGTGACACATGTGACAAAACACAGTCCAAGCTGGAAGGAAAGCAGAGATGATATAAACCTCAACTTGCCAGGGTCTTTAAAGCACTTCCGATGAGGCCCTGTCATAAATTGTCAAGTATTTAATAATCTGGAGAGCAGTTTAAGGAATACACATCTGTGAGTCTGGGATATCGACCTTTAGCTCCAACTCTTAACTTCTATTCATATTATATGACTCCAACTGTAATTGTTATCGTTATTATTAATAATATTATTATTCAGGATGTATATATTGCCAACAGTTAGTGCAGCACTTTATGACCTATGGGGAGACAGTACAATTACAATACCATACAAAAGGATTAGAAGTTCCCTGCTTGTGAGCACTTATAATCTACAAGGAGGAGCAAGTGATACAGAAGGTAAAAACTGTGAGGGATGAGCTGATTGAAGGAGTAGATATTCAGTTTTTAGAGGAAGTGGAATAGGCTTCCCTGAATTGGTGAGTTTTCAGGGATTGCCTAAAGGCAGACAGATTAGGAGGAAGTTATCTTCTGAAAAAGTGGCTACACTAATGTAGAAGAGGATACCACTCAGTTAGATACCAAACACACTGATATTACAAAGTCCAGAAGGCTAATAAAACACATTAATCCTCCTAGGAGAAAGACACGTCATAGACCTGTCTAACAAATTATAATTTAATAATTTCATTCTCCTAAACATTATGCTGGTTTTCGGGTTATGAAACCTTGCCATATGGAGAATATGGAAATATAAATATACATCAAATATTTGCCATTATAGATTTTATTTCTGTACACTAACCCATGCATGCTCAGCATAACAGATGTGTTGTAGGTGTGCGCATGCACACCTTCAACACACCCATCAGACCAATTAAAATGGTGGAATAATCATTGTCATCTGCAAAATCAATGGTGGAATTAAAATGGTGGAATTGCAATTACCATCTGCAACACCACCTCTATTAACAAGAAAGCTCTTGTTTAACAATCAGACCTATTAAAGATTACTGAGAGCCATGTTAAGAGGGCCAGTGACTCCTGCAATGTCAGACTGGACCTAACCTTCCAGTGATCCGAACCCTGCACTGCACCTAGACTCCAATTATAGCAGAACTTCAGCTTTATTATTATATACTTATGTTGGCCCAACGTGGCACAATGTAAGTATATGCACTGATCAACCATAACATCATGATCACTGAGAGGGGAAGTGAATAACATTGATTATTATCTGGTTACAATGGCACCTTCCTCAGTGAATACTAGGCGTTCTCTGATTGGACTAGGGACTGTGATGTCACATCCCCAAAAAACAGAGGTAAACCAAAAATGGTAAAGATAATTGGATGAAAAAAACAATTACCTTACACTTGCAGCATGTTGGCCTAGGCAAGGTTGACGTCGCTGGGTCCTCTCCTGGCATCTTGCTTACACTTTCTATCTGCACTAAATTACATGCAATGGTGAGACATCTGGTGGTTGCTAAACTGCATATGAACATTTATCATAACATATGTGAACAAATCTGTTTTAAACTTACAACATAAAATTATTTTTTTAGCCAAATAATTTTCCTTTTCATATTGAGCAGCGACCTTCCTCAAACATCATCTCATTCTGTAGTATCTATATTAGTTCCAGGTAAATGTTTTAGCAGCTGGAGCCTCTAAGATAACTTGCTCTACAGAGAAAAGCATTACCAATTTACTTAGTTCCTTTTTAGTATGAGAAATGAAAACTATGCCAACTCTTCAAAGACAAGTAGAAACCTTTCATTTCCTTAAGCATGTACTGAAAGACCCAAGTCTGGAAATGATGTGGGAAGATTCTATTACAACTTGTAGATGAGGAACTTGCATTCATCTTTTTTTGACCTGTCAAGATGAGAGTTTCATTAATGGGACTTTTCTTCACCATCCTTACTTTCAGTTGGTAGTCGTGTGAGATAATGCAGAATTTCTTAAGTTGACTTTATAATGTTTTTTGGTCAGTTGTGATAATTATTGTAGCACTACAAGTCTACAAACTGCAAAAGACAATGTCTTCTGATGATCCCCCCACCTGGTGTACTCAACTATACATTGTACCTTGTCATCTTTCCACTGGCGACTGGGTATTGGATTGTGTGAGAGTTTACCCAGGTAGATGACATTACTGTCCTCCAGCACATGACAGTGTTTGGGCTTGGCTATTGGCTCTTGAGTGCCAATTATTGTCACATGGGAAGGTCACATGCTTTGCCTTACCTGGAAGTCTAGCTTCAACTGAGCAACAAAGCAAGTACTCTTAGCTGAAAGCAACTCGGATCGATAGGAATACTTTCCTGTGGTGGGTGCTTGAATTGGCAAAGTGATGGTGTCATAGGGTGGACCTTGAGCGGGACAGCAGTCATGTGGTACAAGCTTCAATATACTATTCCAGTAGAATCTGCTGTACGGCCAACTTCTGTTTGTATGGGCTCATATTGGAGCAAGGACTTGTTCTCAGTGGCAAGCACCTAGCTCATTGCTGCCCTGGGCCGTGGAGGAGTGTGTTCTCCTTGTATAACATATTTATTTTTACAAATAAACATTTAATACTGGGTACATAGGTGACACTAAGTTTGAACCGAATGGTGTGTTTTCTAATGAGAAACACCAGCACTGCCTGCATACTTGTAGACATCCTGTGTATGATTGACTAAACCAGATGGGTCCTGTTTCTGCTAATATAGAGCGAGTCATCAATTAGTCTCTGTATTCTTATCTCTCCTGCTATTCAGTTCTGTTTTCTGACAGCACAGTTTTTTAGCCTTTAAGCAGGGTGTTTTGTTTGTGGCTGACCACCTGCTGGCTACATGTAAATATTAAATAGTCGTATTAAACATTTATCAATAATCGAATTATAAAGTTTTAATACTTTACATAATAAATAAATACATACATACATACGCTACATTTAAAAAAAACACAACATATTAACATTTTTTCTGACCTTTAACCTGTCCCTGCCTATGGGTCATTGATGTCTAGATGCCCATGTCAAATTTGCCACATTTAACATTGGTTAACTTGATTATAACTCTATGTCTATTTCTTCATCCAAATAATCATTACTTTTTTGAGCATATATAAGGCATTCATTTGGTACTTTGTTTTAATAAATAAATAAATAAATACTCTTCTCAGATCTTTTAGTAAAAGCTGACAAAAGGACACAAATTAAATAAATATATACAGTACATTTATCAGCTCATAATATTTTTTCTTTACTTTTTTGATAATTTTTTAATTAACAGATTGTATATGTCGTTAACAGCCGCAGCCTATTGACTGCGTCTGTTAAAGTGCCTCTCTCTGTGCGAGGCACAGTGACAGTTCAGTTGGCCAGTGCCGACTTGTTTGTAAACACAGCCATGTGATAACTATGATTGGCTGTCATGTAATGGTCACATGATTGTGAATCATGCTGATTGGCTCCCAATCCTTGTATCTGACAGCATAGCTGTCAAATACGGGGCTGTCACAGGACTAGCAGTGGGCACGGGAGGCAGTGACACAGTATTGTAGGGGTTGCAGACAGAAAGGCGGTAAAGGAAGTCTATTCCCCCAAAAAAGGATACTGGGACATGTTGGAATTTTCCAATTTTTTATATATATA
>NW_017306989.1:460450-466043 GCF_000935625.1 Nanorana parkeri
TATTTATTTTACCAAATCTATCAGTGTCCACATCCATTTGATTAAGAAATGGTAAATTCAGGGGAGACATCATTAAAATGACAACTTACAACTTACAGTCTCCAGCCAGTGCTCAGAGCCCCCTGACTCCAGCTTTTTTTGAATGGCTCTGGAAACTTCAGTAGATGGCTGCAAGTTCTCTGATTTTCTGCTGTTAATTACGTGGCAACAGCTGCAAGAACGTAACAAGTAAAAGCGATTTTTACACCCTTTCATTATGTTCTGCAACCCTGTGATCTTCCTTCAGTATGTGACAAAATCGATTTACAGGACCAGTTAAACTTACAAACCCTGCTTAGCACGGTTTGCATGTAAATTGCCTGCATCGCATACCCCCAGTGCCAGCTCAGAAAAACAGAATTCCTTACTATAATGGACAAAATTTGCTTATTATGGACTCCATATTACTCTTGCAATAACATTATTCATTCTTTGTGTGTCATAACTGTCTGTGATGGAGCAGAAACTGAAAACATTGCCTACCACTGACCCAATGATCTTTAAAGCCAAACTCTTGGATTAGCAAATATTGTCTAAATATAAAAGGGCATGTGTATTCTTCCAGATCTGTGTTGTAATCCAGTGTGAAACTTGGAGCTTCCTGTAATAAAGGCCAGTCACTGCTGCTCTCTCTTCTTGTGCAGGGTGACTGGTCTTGCCTCCACCCCCTCCTGTGGTTTTCTACAGACAGCCTGTACTAGGTGGAGCCTGCTGTGACCCTCCCACAGCTCTCCTCTATGCACAGGCTATATACAGCACAGTGATGATGTAACTGCTATATATGCAAGGTATTATCTGGATTTACAAAGTGAATTAATCTTCTTTGTGGCTATTGAGGAATATGTTTAAATGAAAGTTTTGATCTGCAGTTCAGCTTTAGGCAGAGCAGGTCAGACAACTTAAAAAATGGTTTAGAAGTTCTAATTATGAATCCTATTAGTTGTAAAACAATAATGAAACCCTCTTTTAAATTCTGTCAGTGATTTGGCCATTTCAACCTTAATGCAGCCAGGCAATGCACACAAAGCTAAACCACTCTCACCGCAAAAGTGTCTCGCAAAGCATAGAAGGGGAGTTATGGAAAACAAGGTTAAAAGTCGAGCTTCCTTTAATGAGGATAGTGTTTTAATACAGGGCTATAAAGGTAAAATATATGTACAAATAGCTCCATCTCATAAAAATTTGATTCCTACCTATTTCAAGGAGAAACGTCTACATCCATTTAATTGAAGCATCTGTCATCGTGACACTAAATAGCATGTTCTCAAACCCTTTATCACTTCCCTTTGCATTTCTTAGACTGTATCTCTGGGATACCAGAGAATGTAGCTTTCAATCCATAATGAGAAAAATAGGATTTATAACTGAGAATTCCGAGCTTTTCAGGAGCTTTAATGGGGAATTTTGCTGATCAAACCATCTCTGACATAACAGAATTATAGACTTTTGTAAACCAGTGACTGGTGGCAGCAGTAAATAGCAGAAAAAAAAAACATGCCAACAGAGGCTCTTCTGTCTGGAAAAAAAATGTAAAAGTGTCTATTAAGTGTGCTCACGTTTCTGTAAGGGGTACAACACAATCTGTATGATTAGGATAAATCTCTTTCATTATTTTCTGGGTCCTCCTAAAGCTGTGTAAGTTTAAAAAAATAGCTATATGAGAAAGTAAAGGTAGCAATCAGCAGTTTTACAATTGCTAGCCAGATAGACTCAAGAGAAAAGCAATGGCCATAATTATATTATAAAGAAAGCAGTTATTTAGGAAGACCACCCTGTCTGTCCCCAATACATGCACCCTACCCCAACCCCTTTTTAATATCTGTTTTTTTTTAAAAGCCCCCTTTACTACCCTAAATCTGTGGCCATGTGACACAACATGTACCAAGTCTTCCCCTGCTTCTACGACAGAGTAAGAGGGTCATTCTTCAGGTGCCGATGGGTAATGTGGGCACTATTCTATTGATTGTCCTGCAATGGGGGCCTCTCAGGTCCCGGAAGAATGCACAGAGTGCTGATGCCACCACAAGGAGACCAATTAATGCGGGCACAGACTGCAACTCTGGATGAGCGGTCTCCACTACTGGAATGCCATTAAATTGGATTGGATATGGACGGCAGTAGAGGGTTGTTTTTGAGGGGTCTGTTAGAGGTTTTTTTTTAATAGGACGAAAGGCAGGGTGGGGGTGGGAGGCATAGGAGGGGGGATTATGTATGATCAGATATGGGGTTTAGGGGTGTCTATTTTGTTTGATTACCTTTTTTTCAGCAGATAGCTATTCTTTTTTTCCAATCATGAATCTATGACTAATCAGGCTCAGTGGTTTTGCTATGTAGGCAACCTGGGGCACACACGGAGCAGAAGAGTTCTTTGATGTGAGTCAGGGTTGGTCAGGTCTCCCTTAAAAGTTAATAGTCAGAGCCAAGTGCCTCCACAAATGCTGGTGGTTGGTTTTGAGTGCCCTCTTAAACTTTGGTGGTTAACGATAAGTGAGTGACCCCTTAAATGTTAGTGGTCAGAATGAAGGTCCATTATAGCTTGATAGTTAGTGGTTAGTTCCCCTTTAAATATTAGAGGTCAGTTATGAGTGCTCCTTTGAATGTTGATGGTCAGTGGTGAACGCCCCCTGACATATTGGTGGTCAGTTGTGCATACCCCTTTAAATGTTGGTGGTCAGTGGTGGGTGCACCCTTATATGTTCATGGTCAGTAGTGCATGCACCCTTAAACATTGTTGGTCAGTGCCCACTTAAATGTTGATGGTCAGTGGTGAGAGCCCCCTTGAACATTGGAGATCAGTGGTGAGTTCCTGCCTAAACATTGGTGGTCAGTGGTAAACGCCCCCTTAAACATTGGTGGTCAGCGGTGAAAGCCCCTTAAACATTGGTGATCAGTGGTGAGTGCCTGCTTTAACATTGGTGGTCAGTGGTGAAAGCCCCTTAAACTTTGGTGATCAATGGTGATTGCCTCTTTTAGCATATATTAATTGGCCCCTAAATGAGTATTATACTGCCTAAGTTCAAGAAAATATTTACATGCTCGTGAGAAAAGTTTTGTTTCCAAATAACGGCAGTTGGAAGACAGAAAACATTCCTCTTTTGGCTCTTTTTCTGCTGATTATGCTGATTACGGTAAATGTAAATTGATTGATGTTACACAGCCCTGAGACAGCTAACTGCATCCTCCATACATGAGTTGTTCCAAATTTCTGGCAAAACGAAGTTCAGCAGGAATCCAACAGCTGACTGGCAAATGCATGTCCTACCAGCCAATGATGTAATCTAGATGAAAACAGAAAAAAAAGAAAATTTGTTGAAAAATGTACTGAAAGGGAGACGTTAAAGGTGGATTTACTTAGCCCCCTGATTTGAGAAATAATTTCCTCATCCCCATTCCAATTTATCAGCTCTTTCTGCCCCCAAGTCCCCCTTTCACCCAAGAGGCTTCCTCCAGAATATAAAAAACATTTTTTTAATCATACCTTTTTTAGGTGTCTGCAGTCTGGTCATGTGATGCAGTCTGTATCTGGAGGGCTGGAGTTTGACTACCGCTGATCTAGAAGAAGACAAAAAAGGCATGGTCCAATTTACTCCAGCAAAGGGGAAAAAATCCTTCCTTATCCCCTTAAGCAATTGGATTCTCCATGGATCACCAATCTCCAGTCTTATCACAAAAACATGGCAATACCGTGAATACTGTGGTGGAAGTTGCTTTCTATCAACTCCTGCTGGGCATTAGACTAATAAAAATATATCAAGCTGGAACTGGCCATCATTGAGGTCAAAAGAAGATAGACAGATTAGGCAGATGTGTTCAAGGTGATAACTGCTCTTTACAAAACACCTGTGCAGAATGGCTTCTCCGAACACACATCACATCAGAGGGGGCTGGCTACCACAGAAGAAAACTAGACTGGGTTACACTTCTGTCAGGTAAGGGCAGAGAAATGAGGCTACAGTGAGCACAGGGTCAGAAACTGGATGGCTGAAGACTAGAAAAATATTTCCTGTTGTGACTCATCTCCACTTCTAAGGTAACATAAGGCAAAGTTTAGTTTACACAGCACGAATCCATAACTCAATTCTGTTTTGTGTAGAGCTGGTCATAAAGTGCTCGATTCAGAATCTTGAATCAAAATAAATTCAAGCTGTGGGTGCCCCTGAAAGCCCCACGCAACTCTTGTCTAAGGTGCCAGGTGGAAAATTGTCGGCTGAACAGTGACTGCATCCGCCGGGTATTTAGCAGCCGCTGGTCCCATCTCCTGCTGAACAGGCAGCTGGCAGGGAAAATGCTTCATGAGGTTTAGCATAAGTGGGGGAATTTAGTGATTTACAGAGAACTAAAGGTGTATGGCCAAGTGCAACTGCGGCCAAAACTTTTAGTTTGGGATAGACTGGAGAGGGCCCCATATCAGGTTTATATTTCTAAATAAACAAATGTCCAGCACTAATTAAAACATAATCACAAAATAATTTCCTTTTAAGCAAAGTGCAGTGATCCAGATAGTGCAAACCCAATAGTCTCTGTAGATAAAGTGCTTATAAAGTGTATTCCAGCCAATCAATCTTCCCGTCCGCATGTGCTACCAATGACATAAACCGCACTCACCAGATCGGGTGCACCATTAAGTAACAATGGTCTATCAGCGCTCAAGTATGGTCTATTTGTCTTGATTTATTCATCCATCCACTCAAAGGTTCCGGTTATGTGCCTCCACTATTCTCCTTCTCCTTGCACTCCCCCGGTGCTCATAAAAGACATCCATAGTGTAATCCAATTAAACCATAAATGTAATTAAAATGATTAAAAACACTCACAAAAGTGTGCATATGCGATCGCTTTTCAATAAATCAACTTCCTCGGAGTCGCTATCATCTGGCTGCATGTAATCCAACAATAAGACAACAAGCACCTTAGTTCCAAACAATCCCACAGAATGATTCCTTCCTCATGTGCTGTGACCTCAGCGTGTATCCGCCCACCAAGGTTTTTATTCCTGCCTCGGTCCCCATTAGGGAGACTCACCCTCTCTATTTGTCTATTGTCGATATCACTGACAATGAAAGAAAATCAAAAATGTTGGGTTGTCACCAAAACAGGAGTAGATGGAACATTTTCCTAACAGGGACACTAGGTCTGGTGACCCTGATTTGCAATAGCCAATAGTAAACTAGCATTGTACCCGCCCTCTGCTGATGGACCTGATGGGGAACTGCAAAAGAGGGCGGGTACAATGCTAGTTTACTATTGGCTTTTGAAATTGAAATAGCCAATAGTAATGTCCCAATGCTTTTGAATGGGAATTTTTCTTTTTTTTTCTCTATTCTGACATCGCGCGTGTCAGAATAAAGAAAAAAGACAGAGCGGGGTTTTTCTCCTTGGCGGCCGGGAGCAGGAGACTCCCGGGTGCCAGGGAGAGTCAGCTATTTGGAGATCAGTGTCCCTTGTTAGCAACCAGGGACGCTAATCTCTCTGAAAGTGGCCAGAGCCAGCCGTAAGATCACGGCTGGCTCCGCCCAGCTGTCAGAAGCAGGCTGTCGGCCGGCCAATGGCCGGC